>NW_020200988.1:27287-75824 GCF_001531365.2 Cynara cardunculus var. scolymus
TTTTCTCCTGAGGAAGGACTGCTTTTCTTCAGCTGGACGAGAGAAAAAGTGGTGGTTAGTTTTCTCAGAGGCTGGCCACTTCTGTTTTTGCTCACGAGTAAACTTAATGAACTTAGAAGATATGCTAGGAGCTTTTGAGTTATCGTTGGCAGATTTGATATTTCTCAGTTTTCCCTTTCCTTTGTCTGAAGATTTCATCGATCGAGGAATACCAGATTTCATTGAGGGTTTGAAGTTTTGAGGCTTCTTATTCTCATTGATCTTTGGTGATTCACAGATTATATCTTCTTTAGATTCAGAATCGAGAAAGTCTCTTGTTGATTTCTCAAAATCAAAATTAGCAAGGAAGTTTGTGGGAGATGTGGATTCAGAGGTTGATGCTTCAGAGTGATCTTCTAGAGGTTCCATCGTTTCTGACTTAGATGAACTTTCAATGTTACTTGGATGGTTCATTGATTCATCAACTGATGGTTCCTTATTACGATTCTCCTTTTCATCAACAGTACTCACTGATGAAGTGGGATTGACAACTAGAGACTCTTGTTTGACCATGATTCTAAATTACTTCGAAAACCATTTTGAAAATTTTTGCCTATAGTCGATGATTTTTAAGGAAAACCAGCGTTCTCTATAACAGAAACTCTGATACCAAATCCGTAACACCCCGTTAAAGCGGAAACACGAGATGTAACAGGTAAGCGAGTCACAGCAACTGTTAATAAATAACACCTTTCAAATTTTATAATATAAAAAAAAGTTTAACATCATAACTAAATTTTGATAAATACATCTTTTACAAAAATTTCAAATGCGAACTTAGTCGGTCTTGTCAAAAGTATGCTCCCAAAATACATCCTATCTTACTTATTACCTGAAAAACATGGAACATAAAACAAGTCAACTACAAAGAGTTGGTGAGCTCACGGGTTTTCACATGCATAAAACATTAAAATGCATAAACCATTTATTTGCAAACTTATACGTAAACTTTTTGCACTGAATAAATGTAAATCTACCACGATGTATAAACTTGAGACGCTACTGAGCCTTACCTGACCAACGGTCCCCATTATTTTACGAACAACCATAAGTAGCCCGTAAACTTACTTAGGTCCCACGGTTCGTAGTAGTACTAATTCAGCGGTGGTCGAAATTCCACATGATTAGACCAAGAAAACATAGGTAATGTGCACCCCTTTCTGGGTGGGACTGTCAACACAATAGCGGCTATCTACAATACCACGGCCCGGGGACGTGCCCTAGTTAACAAGTAGCGTTTACGGACGGGGACTTTATTTGGAAAATATACTCTCAAGCACATGAATTTAGCATTTATTTACAGTGCTAAAACAGTCAATATTTCATGACATAATAAACTTGACTAAAAAGTTCTTTAGTCCGATGGTTTCAAACAAAGCTTGACTAAATAGTTTTTTAGCCCAATGGTTAAATAAATAAACAGTAAAGTTTGCTTAATCTCATGCTTTTCCCCCAGTTAAATAACAAAAAGCATTAAAAAGTGGGGTCGTGAGAACTCACTGGTTTGACGATGAATATCCAAGAAGATGACGTCAGAAGCTCTCAACGTCCGTCCTACCTTCCTAAACAGACCAACATCTAGTATTCAGTTCACCTATGGATTCTTGACAAGGATAAAGCCTAGTTGCATCCTATGTAATGCCATCGGATTTTCATGAAATAAAGTCGATATTTTATTATTTCTTCTAAAACAGCCCAATATTTATATAAATTAGAAGGAATCAAAATCCTTTACTCAAAAGCTGATTTTTGGACATATTATAAATTTTGTTCCAGGTATTTTTGGGTTTCACGAATCACTATAAATAGGAACCTCCAAAAGTCATTTTATGTCCAACTTTTCACATCATTCAAAATAATGAGATCAGCTGACTTTTCCAAATATCAAGAATTTTGAGTGGGTTTAAGTCACTCATTATTACCCTACAATCTAGAATTACATAGCCCCCAAAACATATTGCACACTCTTCGAGTGACAACCATTTACTCATCATTTTCTAGAGATTTTAAAACTACAAAAAACGGTTAGCCTTCAAAAATTATTTTTCCGATTTCATTAAATTTTGAAAATGCACCAACCAATTTGGGATGCATGCAAGATTCTTCTATACTTCAAAACATATCTTACATGATCGGACTTCGCATGCAAAGGGGCTTTCCCCTACTTTCTTAAAAATCAAAGAATATAGATCATGGATTATCATCCTTTTTGAAGACATTCACATGTCTTTGATGAATAATCTCTCATCTTTAACTCTCCAAAATTTTAACTAAAATGCCAAGAAATAGGAATAGGAAGACAAAATCTTGTGTTATTTTATAAAAAGTGAGATAACAAGTATCATACATTTTTCTTGAAATCTTGAGTATTCTTCAAGATTGACAGAATTTCTAGAAGCTTGCTTGCGGGAATCGGCTGGAGGGTGATTTATTTTTAGAGAGAGGTTAGAGAGATTAAAAACTTAGGCTGAGAGAGTTTGGAAATGAGAGTTTTTCAAAGGATGTGGGGTATTTATATGAGGATTTTTAAAGAAAGAAATGGGCTGGCCTTTAAGGGCCCAAACCCAAATAAAACTTATATAAACCCACTATAATTTACCCAACATAAATAAATAAAATAACACTATTAATTCCGAAACTCCACCTTTTGATAAATTATGTGGACATTCAAATGGGACTTTTGTATTTTAATTTAAAAGTTTATAATATCAACTTTATTTTATTTGGAGATTTATTAAAATATTTGGCATTACACAAGTTAACTTTATCGGTTACCCGTCAAGGCGTGATCTTCCAAACTAAACATGGGAACTAAGTCAGATGAACTCTAACCACCATGACTAGATCTTAATAAATTTATAATTGTAAATATAGGATCTATAATAAAGTGCTAACCTGAAACTCAGAAATGATAGAATGTCACAAATATGATCTCATTTCCATACTTGTATCTCTAAAGATTGAAGACTTCCATACGGCTTCTGATGTTCAATCTTAACCTGTAAACATGTCAGACACTGTTCCACATATCTAGCTATGTCTCTCTTCAATCCTGGCTACCAATAAAAAGGTTTCAAATCTCTATACATCTTATTGGTGCCTAGATGAATAGAGTATCGGGACTTATGGCTTTCATTTAATATTGTGTTTCAGATATCTCCAAAACATGGTACCCAAATTCGCCCTTGAAAGCACATTAGTCCTGCGTCATTCTGTTTCAAGGTTGAAATCATCTTACCCAACCTTTCTGCCTTAACAAATTCTTCTTTCATAGCTTCTTGTTGACATTTCTGAATTTCTTTACGAATATTAGGGATCAAGTTCATTCTCATTGCCACAGCTTTAATGGTTCCACTCTTTTCTTTCCTGCTTAAAGCATCAGCCACCACGTTTGCTTTTCCCGGCTGGTAGAGAATTTCAGAATCGTAGTCATTAACCAGTTCAATCCACCGACGTTGTCGCATATTTAATTCCTTCTGGCTGAACAGATGTTGTAAACTTTTATGGTCAGTATAAATCTGACATTTCATTCCCAGAAGATAGTGTCTCCAAATTTTTAAAGCAAATACCACTGCAGCTAATTGCTTGTCATGGGTTGGATACTGCTTCTCATGATCTTTCAATTGTCTTGATGCATAAGAAATCACTTTTCCTCTCTACATCAGAACACATCCTAACCCTAACTTTGATGCATTGATGTAAACCACAAAGTCTTCGGATCCATCTGGTAGAGTCAATACCGGTGCACTGCAAAGATGATCCTTTAATAGTTGAAAATCTTCTTGCTGTTCTTCTTCCCACTGGAATTAATCTTCTTCTGAGTCAATTTAGTCAATGGCACGGATATCTTAGAAAACTTCTGAATGAACTTACGGTAATAAACGACTAATACCAAAAAGCTTCGGATTTCAGAAGGATTTTTCGGAGCTTCCCATCTTGCAACTGCCTCTATTTTTGCTGGATCTACTTTTACTCCTGCTTTTGAAATGACATGACCCAGGAATTGAACTTCTCTCAACCAGAACTACATTTAGACAACTTAGCATACAACTTTTCTTTTCTCAACAATTCCAATATCAAACGAAGATGTTCCGCGTGCTCTTCTTTGGTCTTAGAGTATATAAGAATATCATCGATAAATACAATAACAAATTTATCAAGATATTCCTTACATACTCTATTCATTAAATCCATAAAGGCTGCGGGCGGATTAGTTAAGCCGAACGACATAACTAAGAATTCATGATGCCTATATCTAGTTCTGAATGCTGTTATGGCGACATCTTCTTCCCTGACTTTGAGCTGATGATACCCTGACCTTAAATCAATCTTGGAGAAATAACTTGCTCCCACCAATTGGTCGAACAAGTCATCAATCCTCTGTAAAGGATATTTGTTTTTAATTGTCAACTTATTTAGTTCACGATAGTCCATACATATTTGCATAGACCCATCTTTCTTTTTGACAAATAAGACCGGAGCACCCCAAGGTGAAGTGCTGGGTCTAATAAATCCTTTGTTAGTTAAATCTTTCAACTGTGCCACCAATTCCTTTAATTCAGATGGAGCTAACCGGTACGGTGCCTTTGCTACTGGTGCATCTCCTGGTACTAAATCAATTCGGAATTCTATAACTCTGTCAGGTGGTAATCCAGATAAGTCTTCTGGAAAGACTTCTGGATATTCACTAATAATCGGAATTGATTCTTCTTTTCTTTTTTCTTTCTTCATATCAATTACGTATGCCAAACATCCCTAGCACCTTTTCCGAATGCTTTTCTGAGCTTTCATTACTGTTAAAATATTGGTATGGTGATTCTGACGGTCACCATAAATAACAACTATTCATTGGTCTGGCAGAGTAATTCTGATCATTTATAGATTATAAACAATACTAGCCTGATACTTTGCCAACCAGTCCATACCCACCACTACATCAAATTCCTTCATCGACATGGGAAATATCCGAATCGGAAGTTCACAGCCCTCAATCATAATATTAGAGTTATTAAACACACTTGTAACAGTTTCCTGACTAATAGTAGTATCAACAACTAATTCATCATCAAGTATTACAGAATTTAGACATGTAGTTTGAGCAAACAATGGTGATACAAACGAAAAGTTTGCACCAGAGTTAAATAACACCTTAGCATGTATTGAATTCAAGAGGAAAGTACCTGTTATTACATCCGGTGATGCTTTTGTCTCGTTCTTAGTCATCTAGAAGGACTACCCCCGCGCCCCTCCTTGCCCTCCTCCATTCACAGTAGGTCTTCCCCGAGTACCCGACGCATTACTCCCCATTGTCAGTTGTGGAGTTCTTAACAATGGACAATTCGGTCGAATGTGATCCGGAGAAATGCAGTTAAAACACCTTCGATTAGCTGGGAAATTTCTGGACAGATGACCTGCTTCACCACACTTATAACACTTTCTTGGGTCTGTCTTACACTCACCCTGATGTATTTGTCGGCATTGCGTGCAAACTTTCTCACCGACCTTCTGCTCGGGTTTATTATCATATATTACCATTTTTGGTTCTCGAAAAGATGTTGGCCCCTCCTACCTTCTGTTTTCTAGAACTTTTCCTTCAGGCTGTCGGTTCTTATTTTGTTCAGTTACCTCGGCCGCATATACCATCAATGAAAAGGTATTGGGGTTCATAGCAATAACAAACTCTCTTATTGAGGGTTTTAATGCCCAAATGTACCTTTCTATCTTTCTGGATTCTATTGAAACATGGTGTTCAGCAAATCGAGAGTATTCAATAAATTTCTCGGTATACTCCCGAACTATTCCATTTCCTCGTTCCAGTTTCAAGAAATCTTCTTCCATTTGTCTCACTGCAGTTTTAGGACAAAACTGATTTTTGAATCGTTCCATAAATTCTGCCCAAGACAAAGTCTGTAAAACATCTGTTCTGGCCGACGACTCAACTTTCCACCAGAATAAGGCATTTGATTTTAATACAGAAACAGAAAATCGAACTTTATCTGTTTCTGGACACCGAATGGTGTTGAATACTGACTTCATTTCTTTAATCCACCACACAGCTTTCACTGGATCTCTTTCTCCAGAGAATGTTAGTGGCTTATATGCCAAAAACATTTTAATATCTCCCTCCTTATTGTGAGTAACTGTCATCGAGGAATGAACTTCTATTCTTTCTGTTTCTACCCTGGTTGGAACTCCCATAATAGAAGTCAGAGTTTCCCGCAACTTCCCCATTTCTTTAGCCACATGTCCCTGGTTACATATTCAGGATGTGGCACTGATCTCTCCTGAACATTCCCATAATGGGATTCTTCAAGTTCAGAAGGAATTCCAGTTTGACCCCTTCCTTGAGACTGGCTTCTTCCTCTGCCTCGTCCCTTTGGTCTTCCTCGACCTCTGACTCCAGATGTGCTAGTTGGAAGATTGACAGGTGATTCATCCCTTTCTTCAGATTCCAGACGAGCCGTTCTTTCATATCTTCTAGTTCGACTAGACATCTGCAGAATTTAGTGTTAATAATCACATATTCACATTCCCAAATATAATGAATTATTCAAGTTCAGATGTGTACCTGTAAATTTATAATTACACTGGCCAGATGTAATTAAAATTTACCTTACACACTGTTCTTTCAACCCATCATATTTATTTCCAATGGAGCTAACTATGTCCGGGACCCTTAACATGCAATAAAACAGTTTAAGTCTAGGTATCATGTTATTAAATACCTAAATCCCATAAACTTAGGCTCTGATACCACTTTCTGTAAAATCCCATACAACACATTGCATGTAACACATACTTCAAACAGAAGAAATACATGTTTATACACCATCCAGGTCCCTTAGTACAAGAAATTACCATACAGAATACATGCCTCAAAAATTCAAAATACATTTATTGTACTATTCAATGTTCATTAATCAAAACTATACATCAGAAACAAATCTTCATGATGAAATGCATATAGGAAAATATCACATTTTCCCCTTTCCCTTACCGTCTGTACCTCCTGCAATACATATTTGAAATCACAAAACGAGGGTTAGACCGAAAGGTCTAGTGAGTTACCCTATTTATGTTATTGTAGGGTGAAATCACCAAAACTTTGTATACAAATAACCTTTTCTTATATATAACAAATATATGTACAAATAGGAACATATTACCAGTACCTTTTCACTTTTCAAGCCAAGTATTCAGCTTATTCAAATAACATACATTATATGTACACAATTCTCAAAATCAAATGAACCTGATGAAATCGGACAATATAGCTAGCGATTTATGAGAAATCGAACAAGGAAGGAGCAATTTATAGTGAGCGATTTACACCAAAATTGGACGACACAGCCTGCAATGAAGCATTAAATCGATCAAACCTTTGTGCGATTAAGGCTTAAATCAATCAATGCTTTGTGCGATTAAGGTTTAAATCGATCAAAGCTTTGTGCGATGAAGGCTTAAATCGATCAAAGTTGTTGTCCGAGTAACTCCTTATCTGTGTAAACCTTGAGCGATGTAAATAAAAAACGTATGAGCCTTCAGCGATTTAGCTAAGTCAAGTACTGTCGAAATCTCTGAAAGCCAACCAGTGTGCGATTTAGCTAAGAAAATATCAGTCTACGATGTAGATGAAGAACAATAACAATGAGCGATTTCTTGGGAGAGATGAAGAAGAAATCGGTCAAGGTAGTGACCGGGCTCGAAGAAGGCCCAAAAAAAATTAATAAAAACAAGCCAAAAATAAAAAAACAAAAGATATTTAACCAAAATTGGATCAAACACCGTGTTTAATTTTTTTTTTCAAGAACACGAAAAAATTTAAAAACACTAAATCGATTAAATCTTGAAAATGTAATGATCATATCACAAAAATTTGTGAATAACAAAGATTTACAATGTAAACCCGCACAGTTTGATCACAGTTTTAACACGAAAACATAAAATTTTGAAGAGACTTTGGATCAAACTCAAAAAATAATTAAAAGACGAAGAACAAAAATGAAAAACACAAAAAATTCCAGATAAAATTCTTCGAAAAATCTTCAAAAACGATGATTTCTTCTTCTTGATTTCGTGCAAATCCAGCTCTGATATCAATTATAAGTCTCTATTGATCAATCTTTAGGTAAGCATCAAAGAATATATGGCAGATCTGGATTTATCATTCAAGAACTTGAGAGGATAGTTGAGAGAGAAAGTCAAACAGTCAACTTTCTATTTCTTTACGTATGTGTTCACAATGAAATCTCCTTACAAAATTTACAAAGGACAAAGCAATTTATAGGGTCAAACAAGAACCCACTAGCCAAAGTCAAATATACTAGAAAAGTCAAACACGATGTCTATTTTAATTATAGACAATTTTATCTCTCAAGACGAATACAATTTAACACTGAAAATCAGTCCTAACAACTTATCCTTCAGATTTTGATATTTCTCATCTTTAGGCTAGAAAGAGGATGGGGTTTTGGAAGATGGCGTTGCAGTTTTCTTCAATTTGCATTCACTGGCAAAGTTACCTTTGCGCTGACAGTTGTAGCAGATCGCTGAAGCCTTGTCAATAGGATTTAACTTTGGCTAATCCGAGATGGTCAGCAAGGGAGATCTGCGAAAATTTCTTTTTTTACAGAACCTTCTAAAATATTTGGTTAGAAGGGTCGGTGACTCATCAAACTCTACAAGATTAGAATCTTACAAGTCCTCAGAGTTATTAGGGTCTAAATCAGTTAAAGAAAAAGAAGAAACAAGAGGGTTGGAAGAAGAAGATGATGAGAGATCAGCTGAAGAATTCTCATAGATCAAAGCTAACGGAGAGCTTTTCATTTCTCTGAAATCTTTAATGAGATTCCTCTTATGCAGACGGGACTGCTCATGATTAAGCAATATCCCATAAAGAGAACTAAGAGAGAGAGGACATGTCATTGGACAACTTGAGACATATAGAATAAGTATCCTATGATTCTGGCAAGCATTCCAGAAACTTTGTCATATGTCTCAGAGTTGGGATTTTATCTTCCACATGTCCTCAAGTCGATAAGGAGACAATTGAAGTGCTGATGTACTTCAGACAAGGATTCATTCTTTCCACAGAGAAAGATTTCAAATTATCTTACTAAATTTATTTTCCTCGACTCTTGTACTTGAGAAGTACCTTCATATTGAACACAAAGTGTGTCCTATAGGGTTTTTGAGGTTCTTAGCTTTATCACAGAGTGATAAACCTCATCGGGAAGAGACATGGCTATTATAGACCTTGCATGAGTGTCTATAGCCACTTTCTTCTTATCTTCATTGCTCCATTGATGACTAAGCTTTGAGATCTGGCTTTCAGAAATCGCGACAGTCGTAGCAGTTTCAGGAACAGCTGGAGATATAGCGTAAGAAACATAGGGTCTATTTTCTATATAGTGTGGAATTTCAGGATTCACACCTTCCAAGAAGAGAAACATCTAATTCTTCCAGAGACTGAAGTTGTCTCTAATGAATCAGGGAGGTTTGGAAAGAGAGCCATTGTCGTGAAAGTTGGTGCTGGTGTTTTGAAAAGTCATTTGAAAAGCTATAAATTATCTAAAGAAGAAAAGATAATAAAATGCAGATCAATAACAAACCAATACGAAAAGCAAGGCCTGCTTTGATACAACTTGTTGGTCCCAGCGGATCTACAAGAGTTTAGAGGTGATCAGTTCGTAGAAGGGGGGATGAATACGAACGTAGTATCTTTCACTTTTAAAAATATGTATTGATAAAGAAAGATCTATACATATTTTTACAGATTGTTAGTGGAATAGACAAGTTAAAGAAAAACCTATCTAAAACAATCTAGAAATACACACAAATACACTTATAAAATATATGAGATTTGTTGAAGGAGATAAGAAAAAAGTGTGTTCTTCTTGGGTATGCGTCTTAGAATTAGAGAGGAATTCTAATTTGCTTGTATCGCATCATACATGAGTGGAGAGAGCACTCAGCTATTTATACCCATTGCATTAAATGCAATTCAGAAGAGACAGAACATGCGTCAAGCTTTTAGAGTAAAGCTTGTCCTTTGCTACTATGAATAGTACTTTTATCTATTCATGAGCAGATATCCTTTCTTAGATTTGGTGGGCACTAGAGTGGACTAATCGGCTTCGTGTTGTACTATACTCTTAAGAGGGTATGGGTTTGTCCTTTGTATGTGGAAAGAAAAGACAAAAGCAATCATGCATGGCAAGCTTCATTTGATCGTTGAATCACTGAATACCGCTTCAGATCACGAACGCACAAGTTACTAATCTTCAGTTTTAGTCTTGAGTTTTGCTGAAGGTTCTTGGGTATGAATTTTATCTTCTTGAAGTATAACTATAGATGTAAGATTACAATACATGTTTCAGCGATCACTGAACAGACTCAGTGACGATCACTAGAACTGAATAGATAGAAACATAATACTTTGATGGGTAAAAGGGATTATGTTAGACCCCATCACTCGTACTTGTATAATTAATGAAAAACATACAAGTGTGAAAGAGCAGAAGGCCGATGGAAGACTCACAAGAAAAAAAGTCTTAAGTGCTCTATACAACCAGAGATGCGATGAAGGTCCGTAGGTGCGATGAACTACGCATCTCCATAACCCCTCTGGTTACCAACACTTGGAGTTTTCAACAATAGTTCAACAAGAGGTACTCGATCTAGAAGACCACAAGACTCATGGTTGAACACGTCATCAAGACAACAGCTGGAGATGGCAAATCGAGAGTTGGATTCTCTTTACCTTACTTCTCTTTATTTAGTTTCCATAATTCTATATTGTTTTCTTTCATTAAGATATTTGCGATATATCTTCCATAGATAGCAATCTTCGTAATTAGATTACTAGTATAAATAGGCTTTATTATTCTTGTAACAGTTTACGCTTTCGAATCAATCATTTGAATAATAGTGAATCATTTGACACTCAAACAAGTTCTTGAATATTCTTGCATGTTCTTCACTATTTTTCCATCCACACGATATATTTAGGTTATTCATAACTTGAATATTCATGTTATTGAGAGATCTGGGATCAACAATTGGTATCAGAGCCAATTGATTGTTCTTCAATCCAAACGATCAAATCAAAATCTCTCAATTTTTTCATCCATTTAATTTCATAATCTTCTTCTCCAAAAAGCGTATTTTCTTTCTTTTCCAAAAATTCTCATGGCCAACTGGAATTCTGCATATAGTGTGGGTTCCCTCACCAAACCTCCAACTCTTCAAAGAGAAGAGTATCCACAATGGAGGATACGAATGGTGAATTTCCTGGAGGGGATGGACAGGAATCTCCTTAGATTCATCATGGAAGGCCCGTATGTTCCTTAGACTCTTGTTCCAAGAGTCCTGGGACAAGCACTAATGCAGAAGTTGATGCTTACTAGATGGCAAAAGAAGAAAAGAACTGGGATGAAGATGATCTTGAATGTGTAGAGGCATAGACAAAGGCAAAGAGACTGATCATAATGGCCATTTCGGACAAAATCTTCCAATCTCTCGATGCTTGTATAACAGCAAAGGAGATATGGGATGAACTGGCGAGCCAACTGGAAGGAGGTGCGAAGACGAAGAAAAATCGTAGGACGCAATGCCTAAACGAATATACTAATTTCAAGGTGCTACCTGATGAACTGATTCAATATACCTATGATCGTTTCAACACATTGATCAATCAATGTCGCCAAAATGACATCGTTGGGACGAAAGAAGAAAACAACGTTTTATTCCTCAAAAGTCTCGGTGATGAGTGGACTCAACTATCGATGTCCCTTCAAGCAAATCAGGACTTGGGCAGTTGGTCGCTTCATGATGTCTATGGAACTCTTGCTGCTCAAGAGAAGCATATACTGAAGAGGAAGGTGTCCATCGGTGGACCCCTCACTCTTGCTGCAGAAGAGAAAAAGTTTCAAGGAGTTGTACTAGAGAACACAAGAAGAAAAAGAAGAAGGCACTAGTACTGGAGTCAGAATCTGAAGAAGAAACATGTGATTCTGATGATGATCCCAAAGGTTTTGCTAAGTCTCTGGCCTTGATAACTAAACAATTCCAAAAAAAGTTTGTCAAGAAGCCTTATGAAAGAAGAGACTCTAGAAGGGAGAAGTAGCAGCCTTCATATGATCAGAAGCCGATGAAGTTTCATAGGAGGAAAGAAGATAAGGAAGAAAAGAAAGAGAGGAACAAAGAGAAGACAGAAGAGAAGGATACGGAAGAGAAGATGGTCTTCGCTGCTACAGATGTGGGAAGATAGGCCACTTTTCAAAAGAATGCAGAGGACGCCTGGAAAAGGATGCTGACTATTACAAAAACAAATACAAGTACAATCCTAAGGAGCAAAGCCTGATGCCTGAGAAAGAGAACTGGGTATCTGATTCTTCGTCTGATGAAGAAGACAAGGCACTCATATGCCTAATGGTCAGGTCCAATGCATAATCCGCCTCTGACTCCGATGACCAGGTATGTGACCCTTCCATTGATGAAACCAACTCTGCTCCATCAGAGCTAGAGTTAAGGGTCATGAAACTTTTAGAAGATTTTCTCAAACTTAAAGAAAAACTAAATTTTGAAAAATCTGAAAGGTGAAAAGCTGAAAAAGAAGTCAGTTTCTACAAATGAGAGACTGATCTTCTCACTAAAGAAAAGGCTGAATTGGTTAGAGAAAAGAAAAAAATCACATTGTATCACTTAAAAAATCAGAGGAAGAAAAACTTATGTATCAGAACAAAAAGATAACCAAAGATTTAAAGAAGAAAGTAAAGGCTTTGAAGGAATTTGAGGCATAAAGGCTTAATTCAGTGGCTCTTAAAGATTTCTTCCAAAAAGAAAGGGAGATTCTTCATCAGAAACTTCAAACCAATGAACTGATGAAGAAATACAAAGATGCCCAAGATGTATATGAAAAACTTAAAGGTCAAAAGGATTACCAATGGATTGGATTCAATGATTTTCATTCTTTCATTGAAACCAAGAAATCAACCCTTGAATCCACTTTTAAACTTGGATGTATTCAAAAACCTGACTTTACCCAAAACCCAAAGCAAATTTCAGAAGGATTAAAGTCGATGGAAAAACTGTTCTCTTGAGGTAAGACTTTGAGAATGTGGTGTATGAGAGCGGCACATGTAAGAATTCTGATGAAAAGGATGAATCCTCGAAACCAGAGACTGATGGAAACCTTATGGTTAAACCAAAGCCTCTGGTTATCAATCCCACAAGTTCATCAGCAAGTGCTATTGATGGAACATAAACTCTTAATAAGGAACCATCATTTGATGGATTGATGAACAATCCAAGTAACATTGGAAGTTCATCTAAGAAATCAAAAGCGATGAAACTCCCTACAGATCATTCTGAACCATCAACCTCAGAACCCAAAAACATCCATGAAATTTTGATTTCGAGAAATCTACGAGAGACTTTCTTGATTCTAACTCTGAAGAAGAAATAGTCTGTGAATCACCAGAGATCATTGAGGATAAGAAACCTCAAACTTTCAAAGCCTCAATGAAATCTGATATTCCAGAACCTATGAAAGCTTCGGACAAAAGAAAAGAAATTTTGAAAAATGTTAAGTCTGCCAAAGATACAAAACATGGCCCAAGCCCTTCATCTAAATTCATTAACTTTACTCGTGAACAGAAACAAAAGTGGCCTGCCTCTGAAAATTCTAACTTGCACTTTTCTTCTCATTCAGCTAAAGAAAATAAGCCCATCCTCAGGAAAGAAATAAAGCCCAAGCCCGCCCCTTCAAATAAAAAATATGCATTAGATAGGAAGTTTGTAAAAACAACCAATACTAGGACAGAATTTTCATCCTCTACTTTTACTTCTTCTTCATCGAATAAAAAGAAAGTTAAACATTCTTGTCCAAAAACTCCAAATTGCCAATGTTTAACTTTTTTACCAAACCTGAGAAATCACATGTTAAATCACTGATGCATCTTTTATGAGCACGTCTATCGCTATAAAAATGTTCAAGTTCATGAAAATGTTAAAAATCCCAAGCCTACAAAGGCCAAGGGCAATGAAAATAAACCCAAGCTTACAAAGGCTAAGGGTAATGGAAATCAACCCAATTTCAAGAGGGCTGATGAAAAGAATAAGGCCGTATCCCCGACTAACAAACGAGGACCCATTGTGAAATGGGTACCTAAAAACCCTTAACTTGTCTTGCAGGACCAGCATGTGCAACAATGGTATATGGATTCAGGTTGCTGAAGGCACATGACTGGTGATAAAAGTTAGTTGTCCTCTAAAATCTGGAGGCTCTGTCACTTTTGGAGACAACAGCAAGGGAACCATCAAGGGATACGACACTCTCATCAAAGGCAACATCTCCATCGACAAAGTGGCTTATGTTGAAGGTCTAAAGCATAACTTACTAAGCATAAGCTAGTTCTGCGATAAGGGTCTTGATGTCAGATTTCATAAAGGTTTCTATATCATCGAAACGAAGCCCGGCCAAACCATCATCAAGGCGAAGAGAGAAGGGAACCTCTATCTTCTAGACTTTCATTCCTCTATGGGACAAGACACTCTATGCCTTGTCTCCCATACGAGCGATGAAAATTGGCTATGGTACCAGAAATTCTCACATCTAAATTTTGATATTCTAAAGAAGTTAGCCAAACAGAAGCTTGTCCAGGGGATTCCTGATTTCAACTTTGAAAAAGACCACATATGCTCAGCCAGCAAGATGGGAAGGCTGAAATGGGCGTCTCACAGAACTAAGTCAGAAACCTTCTGCTCCAAGCCCTTGGAAATGATCCACATCGACTTCTGTGGGCCTATCTCTACACAAAGCTTCTTTGGAAAGAAGTACATCCTAGTACTGATTGATGAATACTCCAGATACACATGGGTTGAATTCGTAATAAAGAAATCAGACATTTCTGAACTCCTCATCGGGGTCATGAAAAGGCTCCAAGTGCTTCTACAACGCAAACTTATCAAGGTTAGAAGTGACAATGGAATAGAATTCAGAATTGCCAAAATTGATGAATATCTCATCAGTGAAGGCATCTCCCAGAACTTTTCAGCAGCCATAACTCCACTGCAAAATGGAGTAGTAGAGTGAAGAAATAGAACCCTAGTGGAAGCAGCAAGGACCATGCTTGCTTCATCTGAGTTACCTATCACCTTTTGGGCTGAAGCCATTTCCACTACATGCTTCACCCAGAACCCATCAATCATCAACAAGAGGCACCAGAAGACACCATATGAAATCATCAACCAACGACGTCCAAATGTCAAATATTTCAATCTCTTTGGGTGCAAGTTCTTTGTACTCAATGATAGTGAATATCTTGGCAAGTTTGACAAGAAGGCAGATGAAGGAATATTTCTGGGCTACTCTCAAACTGCCTAGGCCTGCAGAGTGTTCATGAAAAGAAAAAAGATCGTTATCGAAAGCATTAATGCGTCCTTTGATGATTCTTCACCAATGACTTTTGGACACAACAGTTCAAGACTCGGGCTATCACATAAAGCCATTGATTCATCTCTGGCAAACCCAATGAATCAAAGTTAACTCATCTATTTGAAGACATCTTCAAAGAAGAAGTAGTCTCTGGACAAGCACCCATTGAAGAAGCCTCTTCCAGAGCCGATGAAGAACATGAAGTCTCCAATGCTGAAGGTACAACTCTTTGTCTCAGATGGTTCATCCTTGACTTCCTTGGCCATAAGACAAAGATAGGTCATGTCTTCTTCATCCAAGGATGATTCTTCAGATGAATCATCCCAGTCATGTTTTTCAGCGATAAGACCTTTTTGCCTTTGTATTGGAGATTCTTCATCTTCTTGTACTTCTTCTTTAGTTTTAGATATTTATTTTTTATGTCTGAAAGTGGATGAGATGTTTGAAGATGGCTTCGTAGCTTTCATTGACCTGCATTCACTAGCAAATAGTCCTTTCCATTGGCAGCTAAATCGGTTAGTTGAGGCCTTGCGATAGAATTTGACTTTGGCTTGTCAGCGACAGTCAGAGAAGGAGGTCTGTGGAAATTACTTTTTCAGGCAAACCTTCTGAAAGAGTTTGTAAGGAGGCCAGCAACCCATCAAACTTTGATAAATCAACATTTGTTAAGTCCTTAGAGTTAGAAGAATCTAACTTAGTGATAGAAAGAGAAGTAGAAGGATTAAAAGAAATAGAAGGATCAACTAAGGGGCTTTCAGGGATCAAAGCTAAAGAAGAGGTTTTCATTTATCTGGATTCTTTAAGAAAATTCTTCTTCAGCTAACGGGATCGCTCATGATTAAGCAATATCTCATAAAGAGAACCAAGGGAAAGGGAAAACAAGTCCTTAAACATCTTGACACACATGGTATAAATCCCATGATTTTGGAGAACATTCTAAGAAATTTGTTCGAGTCTCAGAGTTGAAATATTCTCTTCCAACTGTCCATAAATCAATAAGAAGACTATTAAAACGTTGATGTACTTCATTTAACGATTCAGATTTTCCACAGAGAAAACTTTCATATCGTCTTACTAAATTTATCTTCCTCAATTCTTGTACATCAGAACTACCTTCATATAGAACACAAAGAGTGTCCTGCATGGTTTTCAAGGTTTTTAACTTCATAACGGAGTGATAAACCTCGACGGGAAGACACATTGCTATTATAGATCTCGCTCGAGTATCTAAATCCATTTTCTTCTTGTTTTCATCACTCCATTGATGAGGTAGTTTCAGAATATTTCTTTCAGAAATGGCGGCAGTCGTAGCAGTAGCAGGGACTGCTGGAGAAATTGCAAATGGAACATAAGGTCCATTTTCAATATAGTATGGAATCTCAAGATCCACACCTTCTAAGAAAAGAGACATTTAATTCTGCCATTGTCGTGAAAGTTTGTGTTTGTGTTTTGCAATGCCATTAGAATGTTAAATAAATTATCTAGATAGAAGAGATATAAAACACCAACAGACACTAAAACAAACACTGCTCTGATACCACTTGTTGGTCCTAGTCGGATATATAAGAGTTTAAAGGTAACAGTTTGTAGAAGGGGGATGAATACAAACACAATAGGTTAAAAGGCATCTGAAATAAGCTTTAGGGCCAAAATAGTCAAGGCTTAAGAGCCTTAGATGAGACGGTCCAGCTCCAAGAATACCTTTTTTAGTTGTTTGGGGGGGGAGGGGCAGGTGAAGATTTAGATATCATGGCTGAATGATTTAGTTTCAACTAAGGGCTTGATTTTTGAGATCGTTCAAAGACCATTTTACCCGAGGTTGAAGGTTTACAAGCTGAGGGAATAGAAAGTCTTATATTCATCTTGTGGTCCTTCTTAAATAGAAAAGGAATGCTGACAACAGTTTTACCTTTGTCTTGCCATTTTGAAATAAGAGAAGTTCCTTCAAGAAGAGATTTAGTAAAGGAGTACTGAGAGGAAGAAGTGTCAGGGACAGAAGAGATAAAGATTACAAACTTAAGCATGGACCAGTCACTGACACTATCTTCCTGATCATAGGAATAAACTAGACCACTCTTGATCTTGTCGGGAATTTGAGCGTTAATGATCTCAGTGACCTTGATAGAGGCTTTACACCATTCTTCAGTGGTAGCCTTTTCATCCTTGAGTTCAGCAATTTCTTGCTCACACTTAGAGATAGATTGCTCGCTTTCAATGTTGATTGTTTGGTTTACAATGACCTGATCTTTATGATTCTCTTCAACCTCTGTCAGTTCTTTGATTTAAGAATGGCAGTTTTCTAATTGTTATTGTAAATCAAGATTTAGTGGTTTTACCATGTAGGGCATTGTAAAGATCCAAAGTCAGTGTATCTGGTACAAGTAGGCTATCATAGCTAGAAGTTGAAGGGTCATTCAAATTCCATACCCGAGTAGAGGTTGATGGAAAAGGATCACTGGAGGATGATGTCTCAGATGGTTCATCCTTGACATCCTTGGCCATAAGACAGATATACATCATATCTTCATCATCTAAGGATGATTCATCAGATGAATCAGCCACTAAGGTTCTCAGCAATAAGTCCTTTGCCTTTACGTTGGAAATTCTTCATCTTTTTATACCTCTCTTTTAATTTCAGATTTTTCTCATCTTTGGTCTTGAAGGAGGATGAGATGTTAGAAATTGGCTTCACAACTTTGTTTGACATACATGCACTTGCAAAGTGTTTTTTGCATAGATAGTTAAAGCGGTTAGATGACATCTTGTCAATAGGATTTGATTTTGGCTTGTCAGCGATAATCAGAGAAAGAGATCTGTGGAAATTACTTTTTCTCGCAAACCTTCTGAAAGAGTTTGTAAGAAGGGCCATAGACTCATCAAACTCTGATAAATCTATGTTTGTTAAGTTCTCTGAGTTAGAAGGATGTAACTTAGTGATAGTAAGAGAAGAAGAAGAAATAGAAGGAGCAACTGAAGGGGTTTCAGAGATCAATGCAAAAGCAAAGCTTTTCATTTCTCTAAAATCTTTGAGAAAATTATTTTTCAGCTAGCGGGATTGCTGATGATTAAGCAATATCCCATAAAGAGTGCTAAGGTAAAGAGAGGACATATCCTTAGACATCTTGAAACACATGGTGTAATTATCCCTTGTTTCTGGCAAATATTCTACGAACTTTGTCAGGGTCTTAGAATTGTGTTGATCTCAGATTTCTCAATATAACACGAAGATTTATGTTATGAGAACCTAAATCTATCGTATGGATGAATAATAGTAAATAACAGCTTAAAGAATATTCAAGAGAATATGAACCTTCAAATGATTTCCCTATAATAACTTTGACGAGAAGGAAAGTTTATGATTACAAGACAAATGATAGCTATTTATAGTAGCAATCTATTTTAAGATACAACTATCTAGGGAAACGATATCTATGAGATATTCTAGGAAAAGATATCTATCTAGAAATAAGGAAATTATCTCAATCTTCTTAGCGAAATAGAAACCCAACAGTCGATGAGTCATCTCCAGCTGTCTTCTAGGAGGTATGTTCAACCAGGAGTCTTTACGAATCTTCTTGCTTGGATATCCCTGATTGAACTGTTGTTGAATCTTCTATGTGTTACTAACCAAAGTGGTATGCATTGTTCATTGTACCCATGGACCATTTATCACATCTCTGGTTGGTCTTGAATTTTTTAGGATTTCTTCTGGCTCTTCTTTCATCGGTCCTCTTTACTTCCATACTTGTACATTTTTCATTACTTTTACAATAAGAGTTATGGGGTCTAACAATATCCCCCTAAGTAATGAAAAATAAACAATGACTAATCTATGAAACATGAAAGAATTATAAAGAATATAAACTAGTCTAGAAGAAACATCCTTTTACCAAAAGTTTTCAACGTTTGAAAATTGGATGATTTCTTACCATACAGAAGTAAACGATAGAAAATTTACATCAATCATGGTCTCCATTGTAGATTTTCCAAAAGCGCCTCATCAGTCCTCTATAATGAATGATTGTGGAGATCCCATGAGTTAACTCTTGACCCTCCTTTCTTGGCACGTGCTCTCTATCCAGTCTCTCGCGTCTGACCTTCTGAAACCATTCAAGTGTATCTGCTGAATACTTGAAGGCCTTAGTTAGTCTGAAGAATTTCTTCGCCTTGTACTCGTTCTTGAAGACCAAGCCAAGATCTGGTTGAGTTAAGACTGAAGCAGAACGCGTCTCCTGTAGTCAAGGAAAGTCTTCATTTGGAGTAGTGCATGATAGTCTTTCGATGCTAGTTCAACAGATATTTGGAAGTTATTCTTCGCTCTGAACTTCACAAGTGTTCCTGTCGTCTCTATAATCGCTCGATTTGCCATCCCGTATCTTATCCCTTGATCCAGTCGTTGAGTTGTGTGGCCATACAAGTCAATCAAGTCCCATGGATTGAGGTTGATGAGATCATTGTCGTTGAAGATGCATATCATCCCATGTGTGCCTTCCACGATGTACTCGATGTACTTGATGGCTCTGTTCATGAAAGTCCGCAGCTTGATGTCAAGGACTATTTTCATTCCATTGTTTTCGAAGACAGCTTGTGGTGGTGATGTCGTCTGTCTCATGAATCTATGACGATTCACGTCCATCGACTCTGATGATAGGTTGGGAGGATTGAAAACAAGTTGCTCATCATGATCATGGTAGATATATTGATGGATGTTCTCCATCATGACAGGTTCTCTTGGTGGCACTGGTGGACGTGTCCTTAAGGTTTCCATCTGTGCGACTATTTCCTCTACTCGATCAATAGTTGGAGGTTGCCTCGAGGAAGAGGGTATATCTACAAGCACCTTTTAGGTAGGATGGGTGATGGGTGGTTCTGTTTGGGTAAGAGGTGGTTTTGTTTGGGTAAGGGGTGGTTCTAGTTGGTTTTGGGTTGGTTCTGGTTGGGGTGTAATTTCTGGTTCAGTGGAAGTGGGTTCTAGTTGTATGATAGAGGGTTGTGGTTGAGTGGTGAAGGGTTCTGGTTGAGTGGGTGACGGAGGTGGTGTTGGTGATGAAGTAAATGGAATGGCTGGTTCTGGTGTGGTAGAGGGTGGTTGTTCAGAGGATGATGAATAACTCACTAAAATTGGTGAGAACTCATCGGTTGTTGGTAATGGGTTTTGGGTGCAAGTATAGGGAACCTATACATTATGTACATCATCAGAGGGTTGAGCCTCTAGTTTCCTCGTATCGGTTTCATTGGTTGGTTGGTTGGTTGGTTCTTGTGTTTTTGGTGGTGGTGGTGCTGCTGCAGTTTCCATCGGGGCGATGGACGGATTCTCCCCCTTATGAGGACCAAGACCATGATCATCCTGATATGGGTCATCATGTCTTAGCCTTTTAAAAGGCCTGCTGGTGGAGCATGATGCTCGACTTCTCTTCTTCTTGATCCTTAGGGAAGCAAGATACTTCCTTACCGCTTCTCTCTTTCGCGCTTCTTCTATCGAAAGGAGGAGGGAGTTGGTGCACTCTTGCTATCAATAAAAGCTCTTCGTGATGGCCTTGGTGGGCTCCGTAGCTCTGGATGAAAATTTGGCACTAATCTCATTGAAGTGTGAGATCAATGCCTTGGTAAAGGATCAAGGTTAGCCCGAGTGACCGCGTYTGTAGTGGTGGAGGAGGAGGTTGAGGTGGGTGGAGGTATGGTGATGGAAGAGATAAAGGTTCGTACTTCTGCAGCAAAAGCGGTGAATGCTTCATTGGGGATTGGTGCTGCAGAGGGAGGTGGAGGGAGGCTATTTGTGGTATAGTAGCTGTTATAGTGGTGGGTATGGAGGCGATGGAATTGGATATGTTAGTTACTTAGGTGGTAAGGGTGGCGACGGAAGCGTCTATGGCGGTGATTTGTGCCGAGAGTGCAGCTAGGGTGACGTTGATGGAATCATGTATGCTGATCATAAGGTTGGTGTGAAAGTTGTGTTGCTGGACCACCAGACGTTGGAAGGATTGGATTCTTGTTGTATTGTCCCTCAATTGAGCTTCGAGGGACGCAAGGGATTGTTGAATCGATGAAAGGTCGATCGTAGGGGTGGATTCAAGAATCCTCGATAAGTTAAGTTTAAGGTCATCCAAGGATCGTTGAATCGAGTCAGCAAAAGCTTGGAACTCAGCCTTTGTGACTAACTCAACCACAGGGGTAACCCTTACAGCAACAGATGTTGCAGGTTGAGCCTTTATTTCTGAGGCGCCTCCATCAATGCCTTGTGGAGAGTGAGGCAAGGGAGGACTTCCATCTCGTCCTTGATAGCCTTCAAGAGAGGAACTATCTCGAGATGTTGCAATACGTTCCTCTTCCTCATCGGATTCAGAGTCCGGTGAAGAGAAGTAAGTGTTTTTTTCCCGTTGCTAGACTAAGTATAGACGGGGTGCGTGCATGAAGGGGACGCCGCTCTGAATGATCGATGGGGATATCAAAGTCAGAAGCAACGAATGCTTCTGTGTGTGTGGGGAATGGCAAGCCCTGAGGAGAAGTGGCTCTTATTTCTTCATCACCGCTCTGTTGGGAGAGAGGTGAAGGATGATGGGGTTGCTCGGCTGTGTCATCTCTAGAGACCTGATGAATGGCCTCTGGATGGCTTGGTTGGGTAGGGATCAGACTGGGCGGTCCATGTTCAATATCACTTTGGCCTTGGATACCAAGGATAGAAGATGTGGTTTCCCGGGGTTGTGGTTGGGGAGATGAAATAGAAGTGGGCATAGGGCGGGAGGTAGAAGAAGTGTCATCATCATCAGATTCATCGTCCGATGAGGTTCTCTCACCTTGTGATCCCTCGCTAGTGTCTCGGGAGGGCTCTATGTGCTCCGGGGTAGCTGGTCATGGTTGTTGGGCTAGCTGAGAGCTTTCATACGACCTACGGGTAGCAGAGGTGTCTCGAATGACACTAAGCATGGCCCTTGACAAAGGCCTCTCTGCGGGGTAACCATCTTTGGAGATGGTAGGGCGATGACCATTCATAACATATTGCAGGGTGAATGTTTCATCGCAAGGAAACTTGTACGCCTTCATCGCGTCCTTAATAAAGAGAGTAAGGAAACGAGGAAAGAGCACCGATGTAACCGGCTTCCTTTATTGCCATGAACTTGTTCTTCTTCACCATGGAAGCGTGGATCTCGTTGTAGATCAGGAGAGCATAGTCCAGAGGCAAGTTGAAGAAGAGACCATGCATGATGGTCATAATGTTGATGTTGCCCTAGTCCATGCTCCCAAGTTTGCACGTGAGAGCTCTATTGAGGATGCTAAAGAATGCGTTCCACATGTGTGGAAGGTATTGTCTCTTGAAGTCTGATGCGTTCCTGAGCTCGCAGTTGTAGCCCAACATTTTGATGAACCGCAGAATGTCGTGACTTGTTGTTTGTTCCGTATATTGTGCAATCCCGATCTCCTGTCGGGTGGGAATGAAGAGGACCTTGGACATCTTGGCTCGAGAGATCTTGATCGAACAAATCATGTCATCGGGGACATCAATGTCGCCCATGATTCCACGGTTCTCCGGGTAGAAGTCGCATGTGTGCCAATACTGTTGAACGTCTTGACCGGCACCTCGTTATCGGAGAGGGTGAGGGCCGGATGACGATGGCAATTTTGGAAGAACTCAATCAAAATAGCAAATATGTCCTCAAAATGTTGAGGACGAAGGTCAATTGCGTGGTTGTTTGTGTTAGACGCCAACATTCTTATTTGTAGAAGTAATGAAAAACATAAGTGTGAAAGTGCAGAAGGCCGATGGAAGACTAGCCTGAAGAAATCCGAAGTGTTCAAGACAACCAAAGATGCGATGAAGGTCCATAGGTGTGATGAACAACGCATCTCCATAACCTCTCTGGTCACCAACACTTGGAGATTTCAACAACGGTTCAACTAGAGGTATTCATTCAAGAAGAGCCAAAGACTCATGGTTGAACACGCCTCAAATCGACAACTGGATTCTCATTGCCTTCATTAGTTTAATTTCGTTTCCATATTTCTAGATTGTGTTTTTTCCTTAAGAGATTTGAGATATATCTTCCATATATAGCAATCTCCTTATTTAGATTACTAGTACAAATAGTCTTTATATTTCTTGTAATCGTTAACGTTTTTCCATTATTCAATAATAGTGAATTATTTGACACTCCAATATTTTCTTGAATATTATTGAGTTGTTCATAACTATTTTCATCCACACGATATATTTAGGTTATTCATAACTTGAATATTCGTGTTATTGAGAGATCTAGGATCAACAATTGGTATCAGAGCAAATTGAATGATTTTCAATCAAAACGATCAATTTGAATCTGAATATTCAAAAATCTCTCAATTCTCCATTCATAAAATTCGTGTTCTTCTCTTCAAAAATCGTTTTCTTCTCTTTCAAAAAGTTCATATGGCCAACTGGAATTCTGCATATAGTGTAGGTTTCCACACCAAACCTCCAACTCTTCAACATGAAGAGTATCCACAATGGAGGACTTGAATGGTGAACTTCCTGGAGGGGATGGACATAAATCTCCTCAAATCTGTCATGGAAGGCCCATATGTTCCTCAGACTCTTGTTCCAAGAGTTCATGGAACAAGCACGACTGCAGAAGTTCCTGACTACTACATGGCAAAAGACGAAAAGAATTGGGATGAAGATGACTTGGAACGTGTAGAGGCAAACAGGAAGGCAAAAAGGACGATCATTATGGCCATTCCCAACGATATCTTCCAATCTCTCAATGCTTGTACAACATCAAAAGAGATATGGGATGAATTGTCAAGCCAACTGGGAGGAGGTGCGAAGACAAAGAAAAATCATAGGGCGCAATGCCTAAACGAATACACAAATTTCAAGGCGCTACCTGATGAACCTATTCAAAAGACCTATGATCGTTTCAACACATTGATTAATGAATGTCACCAAAATGACATCGCCAGGACAAAAGAAGAAAACAACGTCTTATTACTTAAAAGTCTCGGTGATGAGTGGACTCAACTGTCAATGTCCCTCCAAGTAAATCAGGACTTAGACAGCTGGTCGCTTCATGACGTCTATGGAACTCTTGCTGCCTAAGAGAAGGACATATTGAAGAGGAAGGTATCCATCAGTGGACCTCTCGCCCTTGCTGCAGAAGAAAAAGAAGTTACAAGGAGTTCTTCCAGAGAACAGAAGAAAAGGAGCAAAAAGGCACTAGTGGTTGAGTGAGAATCTGAAGAAGAAGCATCTGACTCTGATGATGATCTCAAAGCCTTTGCCAAATTTCTGGCCTTGATAACTAAACAATTCTAGAAGAAGTATGTCAAGAAGCCCCATGAAAGAAGAGACTCCAGAAGGGAGAAGTATCAGCCTTCCTATAAACAGAAGCTGATGAAGTTTCATCAGAGAGATGAAAGAAGAGAAGGTGGAGAAGATAGAGATTAAAGAATAGAGGACAAAAGACAAGGAGACAGATGGAAAGATGGCCTTCGCTGCTACATATGTGGAAAGATAGGCCACTTTTCCAAGGAATGCAAAGGACGATTGGTCAAGGATGCTGACTACTATAAGAACAAGTACAAGTACAATCCTAAAGAGTGAAGCCTGATGGCTGAGAAAGAGAACTGGGTGTTTGACTCTTCGTCTGATGAAGAAGACAAGGCACTCATATGCCTCATGGCGAAGTCCAATACAGAATCTGCCTCTGACTCCGATGACCAGGTATGTGATTCTTCCCTCGATGAAACCAACTCTGTTCCATCAGAGCTAGAGTTAAGGGTCATTAAACTTTTAGAAGATTTTCTCAAACTTAAAGAAAAACTAAATTTTGAAAAATCTGAAAGAATAAAAGCAGAAAAAGAAGTTCGTTTCTACAAAAGAGAGACTAATCTTGTCACTGAAGAAAATGTTGAATTGTTTAAGAAAAAAACTCGCATTGCATCACTGAAAAAATCAGAGGAAGAAAAACTTTTGGATCTAAAAAAGAGAATAACTAATGGTTTAGAAAAGAAAGTGAAAGCCTTGGAAGAATCTAAGGTAGAAATACTTAATTCAGTGGCTCTTAAAGATTTCCTCCAAAATGAAAGGGAGATTCTTCATCAGAAGCTTCAAACCAATGAACTCTTGATGAAGAAATACAAAATTGTCAAAGATGTATATGAAAAACTTAACGGACAAAAGGATTACCAATGAATTGGATTCAATGATCTCGACTCTTTCATCGAGACTAAGAAATCCACCCTTGAATCCACTTTCAAACTTGGATGCATTCAAAAACCTGACTTTTACCCAAAACACAAAGCAATTTTCAAAAGGGTTAAAGTCGATAGAAAAACATTTTATTTTAAGGAATTTTTTTGAAAATGTGGTGTGTGAGAGCAGCACAAGTCAGAATTCTAATGAAAAGGTTGATGTCCCCAAACCAGAGACCGATGGAAATCCTATGGTTAAACTAGAGCCTCTTGTTATCAGTTCCATAAGTTCATCAGCAAGTGTTGCCGATGGAACATAAACTCTTAGTAAGCAACCATCATCTGATGGATCGATGAACAATTCAAGTAATATTGAAAGTTCATCTAAGAAGTCAGAATCGATGGGACTCCCAACAGATCATTTTGAACCATCAACCTCAGAACCTATCTCTCTTAAAAACAACTATGGAGATTTGACTTTAAGAAATCTGCAAGAGATTTTCTAGATTCTGAATCTGAATAAGAAATAATCTGTGAATCAGAAGCTATGAATTCTTTAGATAAAGGAAAAGCAAAACTAAAGAACGTTAAGTTTGCCAAAGATAATTCACAAGGCCCAACCCTCGATCTAAATTTATTAAGTTTACTCCTAAATAGAAACAAAAGTGGCCTACTTCTGAAAATTCTAACATGCACTTTTCTTCTCCTTCAACTAAAGGGAAGAAGCCTCTCCTCTGGAAATAAGTAAAACTCACGCCTGCCCCTTCAAATAAAAAGTCTGCACTAGATAGGAAGTTTGTAAAAACAACCAATGCTAGGACAGAATCTTCACCTTCTGTTTTTACTTCTTCTCCATCGAATAAAAAGAAATCAGTTAAACACCCGTGCTCAAAAACCCTAACTGCCAGTGTTTGACTCCTTTACAAAACCTGAGGAATCACATGTTAAATCATTGCTACATGTTTTCTGAGCATGTCTATCGTTATAAAAATATTAAGGCTCATGAAAATATGAAAAAGCCCAAGCCTACAAAGGTAAAGGGAAATGGAAATAAACCCAAGCCTGCAAAGGCTAAGGGTAATGGAAATTAACCCAATTCCAAGAGGGCTGATGAATCGAAGAATGTCGTATCCCTGACTAAGAAACATGGACCCATTATGAAATGGGTACCTAAAAACCCTCAAATTGTCATGCGAGACCAGGATGTGCAACCATGGTATATGGATTCAGGTTGCTCCAAGAACATGACTGGTGATAAAAGTCAGCTATCCTCCTTTATCGAAAAATCTGGAGGCTCTGTTACTTTTAGGGACAACAGCAAGGGAACCATCAAGGGATACGGTCCTCTTATCAAAGGCAACATCTCAATCGAAAAAGTGGCTTATGTTGAAGGTTGGAAGCATAAGTTACTAAGCATAAGCCAGTTCTGCGACAAGGGTCTTGAAGTCAGATTTCGCAAAGGTTTCTTCATCATCGAAACAAAGCCCGACCATCATCAAGGAAAAAAGAGAAATAAATCTCTATCTTCTGGATTTTCATTCCTCTGTAGGTCAAGACACTGTCTGTCTTGTCTCCCATAAGAGTGATGAAAATTGGCCGTGGGACCAAAAATTCTCACATCTAAACTTTGATGTCCTGAAGAAGTTAGCCAAACAGAAGCTGGTTAAGGGGATTCCTGATCTCAATTTTGAAAAAGATCACCTCTGTTCAGCCTGTGAGATGGGGTAGCTGAAACGGGCCTCTCATAGAACTAAGTCAGAAACCTCCTGTTCCAAGTCCTTGGACATGATCCACATCGACCTCTGTAGGCCTATCTTCACATAAAGCCTCTCGGGAAAAATGTACATCATAGTACTTGTTGATGAATACTCCAGATACACATGGTTTAAAATCGTAAAGAATAAATCAGACGTTCCTAACCTTCTCATTGGGGTGATGAAAAGGCTCCAAGTGCTTCTACAACGCAAATTTATCAAGGTTAGAAGTGACAATTGAACATAATTCAGAAATGCCAAAATTGATGAATATCTCATCAGTGAAGGCATCTCCCAGAACTTTTCAGCAGCCAAAACTCCACAGCAAAATGGAGTTGTTGAGCAAAGGAACGGAACCCTAGTGGAAGCAGCAAGGACCATGCTTGCTTCATTTGAGCTACCTATCACCTAGTGGGCCGAAGCAATTTCTAGTACATGCTTTACTTAGAACCGCTCCATCATCAACAAAAGGCACCAGACCATATGAATTCATCAACCAACAATGTCCTAATGTCAAATACTTCCATATCTTTGGGTGCAAATGCTTTGTACTCAATGATAGGGAATATCTTGGCAAATTCGACAAGAAGGCTGATGAAGGCATATTTCTAGGTTACTCTTTAACTGCCAAGGCCTACATAGTGTTCTTCAATAGGACAAAGATAGTCATAGAAAGTATCAATGTGTCCTTTGATTACTCTTCATCGATGACTTCTGGACACAGCAATTCAGGACTCGGGCTATCACATAGAGCCTCTGATTCATCACTCAGCAAACCCAATAAATTAGAGTTGGCTCATTTATTTGAAGACATCTTTAAAGAAGAGGCAGCTTCTGGATAAGCACCCATTGAAGAACCTTCTTTCAGAGCCGATATAGCACATGAAGTCTCCAATACTGAAGGTACAACTCTTTCTGAAACTCATGTTACTTCACCCTCTACTTCTCCTTTGTCTTCAGAACCAGAGCATCACTCTGGAGATGATCTTTTTGAGGAGGAGCAAGCAGTTCCATCAACCAATGAAAAACCGCATCTTGTTGCTCCAAAACCTCATTCTTGCATCAAGTGGACAAAAGACCATCCTCATCACCAAATCATTGGTAATCCATCATCCGGTGTCAAGACGAGATATGCTACTGCCAATGAATGCCTCTTCGCCAACTTTTTAAGTATGATCGAACCAAAGAAGATTTTTGAACCCCTATAAGATCCAAACTGGATAGACGCCATGCAAGATGAGCTACTCCAGTTTGAGAGGAACAAAGTATGGTCCCTCGTGCCTCTACCAAAAGGGAAAACGATCATTGGGACCAAATGGGTCTTCAGAAACAAGAAGGATGAAGATGGCATAGTTGTAAGGAACAAAGCCAGGCTTGTTGCCAAGGGCTACTGCAAGAAAAAGGAATTGACTACGATGAAACATTTGCTCCCGCAGCCAGATTTGAAGCCATCAGAATATTCCTTGCCTATGCATCACACAAAGGCTTCAAAGTCTATAAGATGGATGTCAAGTCTGCCTTCCTCAACGAAAAACATCAAGAGGAAGTATATGTGCAGCAGCCTCCTGGGTTCGAAAATCCAAAGCATGCAGACTATGTATATTTTCTGGATAAAGCTCTCTATGGGCTAAAACAAGCACCAGGGCCTGGTATGATACACTCTCTATCTTTCTCATTGCCAATGGATTCAAAAAAGGTACCATCGATACAACTCTCTTTCTTAAGAAGCACAAAGGTGATATTTTACTTGTGCAAATATATGTGGATGACATCATAYTTGGTTCTACCAACGCTAAATTTTGCGAAAAATTCTCAGAACTGATGAAAAGCAAATTTGAGTATGATGGGAGAACTCAGTTTYTTYCTTGGTCTTCAAATAAAACAAACTTTAGAAGGAATATTCATCAATCAGTCCAAATATGTGACTGATATGCTAAAGAAGTACTCTCTCTCAAATTAATCATCGACGAGAACACCAATGGCTACAGGAGCTAAGTTATTTGTTGATCCATCAGGCTAATCTGCGGATATAACAACCTACAGATGCATGATTGGATCACTCATGTATCTAACAGCTAGTAGGCCATATATTATGTTTGCTACATTTCTTTGTGCAAGGTATCAAACTAATCCTAAGGAATCTCATCTCTCTGCAGTCAAAAGGATCTTTAGATACCTCAAGGGAACCCCTTCATAGGGTCTCTGGTATCCAAAAAACTCTGGCTTTGATCTAATAGCCTTTACAGATGCAGATCATGCAGGTTGCAAGCTTGATAGAAAGAGTACGTTTGGAAGTTGTCAACTCTTGGGGGACAAGCTGGTAATTTGGACATCTAGAAAACAGAATTGTGTCTCAACCTCTATAACAGAAGCAGAATATGTTGCTGCTGCTAGTTGTTGTGAACATGTTCTCTGGATGAAGACTCAGCTGAAGGATTATGGATTTCAATATGAAAAGATTCCTATCTTTTGTGACTCCAAGAGTGCCATAGCTATCTCTACAAATCCTGTGCAGCATTCCAAGACTAAGCACATCGATGTCATGTACCATTTTCTCAAAGATTATGTAGATAAGGGAAGAATATAGATGTATTTTGTTCCTAGAAAGATTCAACTTGCTGACATTTTTACCAAACTACTAGATGAGAAAAGATTTATATTTCATGTCAGCAAGATGGGTATGCTGAATCTCACCACTTAGAGGCAAAATTATCTTTTCAAGCCAGAGATTCTCAATATCTTTTGGTTATGCCTAAAAGTGATATATTATAATGGCCCTCATAACCAAGTACTCTAAACCAGAGCTTCTGGTTCTAAAGACGAGAGCCTCTGTCCAATTAGAAATACTTGTTTGTATTTGGCCAAAATTAATTCCCTTTGGAACTAGAGCCCCTTTGGTCAAAAGAAAATACTTGGGGTTTTCTCTAAGTGTCCCCTTTCCAGACCAGAGCCTCTGGTTCTATAGACCAGAGTCTCTAGATTCCAAGTCCTTGTGACCAGAGCCTCTGGTCCAACTTGGTCTCCTCTCATTCATTTTCTCATGCATTTAACTTAGTAACTTCACTCATTTTGCAACCAAAGCCTCTGGTTCGAAAGACCAGAGTTTTGGTTTCCAAATTCTTTGTGACCAAAGACCCTCTGGTCCACCTTGGTCTTCACAAGTTAGATTTCTCATTACATTTTCTTTGCATATCATATCATCCATGCAACCAAACCCTTTGGTTCTAAAGACCATAAACTCTGGATTCTAAGTTTTTGGAACCAGAGACCCTTGGTCCCATAGACCCATAATTCCCATCATCATTCATATTCATTTGCACTATTATTCACTTCCATATATCTCCCTTATTGGTTCTAGGGGGAGTTTTTACTCATTGCCCATCCCCTTGCATCATTTGAGGGGGTGTTCATCCCAGATCTCTCAATAACACTAATAATTAAGTTAAGAATAACCAAATTATAGTGTTTGGATGAATAAAATGATAAACACTCAAGAACAATGTATGAACATTCAAAGGATAAACTTAAGTGCCAAAGGTTTCACTTTATTCCAATAATTATGAAAAACGTAAAGTGTCAAAGATTACAATGGGCCTAACCACCTATTTATACTAGTAATCTAATAAGAAGATAATTATCTAGTGAGACTATTTAGCTAATCTTCTACTAACAGATAAAGCTTATCTAAAACATGGATAAACAATAAAACAAGATAAACTCTATAGAATCCAGCTATTGATTGTTCATCTCCAGCTGTCTTCCATGGGGTATGAGTTCAACCTTATCTTCATATCTTCATTGCTTGCCTCAGGTTGAACTAATGAAGAAAACACCAAGTGTTAGTGCCCAGAGGGGATATGGAGATGCACTTTCCATCGCATCTCTCGTTAGTTCATCGACCCTCTGGTTGTTCTTCAGACTTAGTTATTTTTCCTTGAAGTCTTCCATCGGCCTTCTAGTTCTTCATCACTTGTTTGTCTTTATTACTTCATGCATAATACTTATGGGGTCTAACAATCTCCCCCTAAGTAATGAAAGAACAAACATTAACTAATCTAGGAACATTCAAAGTATAAATGAAGAAAAAAGGCTATTCTAAAGAAAAGCATCTTTTGCCAAATTTTCATTGGAACAAATGATGAATTCTTACATCGATGAAATAGAAATTACAAGACAAAAAAAACATAAGACTACATTCAGGGTCTCCCCTGTGATATATCCTAAAATCGCATGAGTAGTCCTCTGTATTGAACGACTGTAGATATCTCATGAATCAGTCTCTATACATCATCTATTGTCACATGAGGTCTACCCAACCTGTCTCTGATGGCTTTTTGAAACCATTCAAGTGTTTCATTTGAGTACTTAAAGGCCTCAGTCAACCTAAAATATTTCTTCGTGCCAAACTCGTTTTTATATACCAGACCTAGTTCTGGTTGAGTAAGGACAGAGGCAGACCTCTTCTCTTGCAGGCCAGGGAAGTCTTCATTGGGTGGAGTGTAGGAAAGTCTGTCGATTCCAAGCTCAAGAGCAATTTCAAAGTCACTCTTGGCTCGATGCTTCACTAAGGTCTCCATTGTCTGCACGATCGCTCTGTTCGCCATCCCAAATCGTATACCCTAATCCTATCACTGAGTCGTGTACGCATAAAGCTCGATCAAGTCATAGGGATTGAGAATGATTAAGTCATTGTCACTAAAAACGATGACCTAACCGTGGGCTCGCTCCACTGTGTACTTGATTTACTTGATGGCTCTGTTGGCTAAGGTCCTCATCTTGATGTCCATGACCAACCTTATTCCGTTATTTGAAAAGACAGCCGTAGTGGTTGGGTGGTTTGCCTAACAAACCTACATGTAGGAGGTTCATGGACTCTGGTGAAAGAATTGGAGGATTGAGAGTCAAACCTTCGTCACGATAATGATACAGATATTGATGGATGTTCTCCATCATTATTGGTTCCCTCGACGGCACCTCTGGACGTCTCTTGAGCGACTCCATGTTTGCTATGATTTCATCGACGACCCCTTGAGGAGGGTGCCTCGACGAAGAAGGAACATCCGCTTGCACCTGGGTTTGTTGGGCTGTTCGTTGTGTTTGGGCTAAGGGTTGAGAGTGGGTTGGTGATGGAAAGGTTTGAATTGGCTCTGGTTCTTTGGGTTCATGTGTGGTGATTTCTAGTTCATGGGTTTCAATGTGGGTGGTTTTAGGTTCAAGAGGTTGTGTTTGGGTGGTTTCTGGTTTATCAGGTTAAGTTTGGGTTGGAGGTTGTTGTGGTGATGAAGGTTGGGTGATTGTGGGTTGTGGTTGTATGGGTAGAGACATGAAGGGTTTCGTGGTGCATGGTGTTGGTGAAGGGGTTAATGGTAGATTGGGAGTTAGTGATGGGATGAAGGGTAGGTTGGTTGTTGGTGGTGTGGATGGTTCTTCATCGGTCGATAAGCTCAAGTTGATGGGTTCTTGGGAAGTGGTGAGGGGAACATGTACATTATGTACTTTTTCAGAGGGCTGAGCCTCTGGTTCCCTGGCTCGGGTTCTGGGAGAAGGTTGGTTTTGTGTTTGAGGTGAGGGTGGTGGTGCAGCGGATTCCACATATGGAGTAGTCGCGGCCTCATTCTCCCTGTCATGAGGTCCAAGACCTTGATCATCGGGGTCTAGGTCCTCTTAGTGTGGCCTTTGTGTAGGCGGCTACTGGAGCATGATGCTCTACTCCTATTCTTCATTTTTTGCTTCCTGAAGGACGCGAGATACGCCTTCAGGACCTGTTGTCTTCTGCTCTCCTCCATCGTGTGAAGGAGAGAGTTGGTGCATGCCTTTTGATCAGTAAGGCTCTGGGAGAGAGCCTTGGTTGGTTGTGCTGTACGGTGAATGAATTTTGCACTTATCTCATTGAAGGATGAGACAAGTGCCTTCAACAGGGTCCCGTAGATCGGCCCTAGTTGTGTATTCCATGGTGGAGGTGGAGGCAGGTGGGGGGACGGAGGTGGAGGTGGAGGTGGATGTGGATGGTGGAACGGGAATGGTGGCGATGATATTCCTCACCTCTGCAGTGAAAGAAGAAAAGGCTTCATCAAAAGATGGGCCTGCAGAGGAGGGTGGGGGAGGAGGTGGTCGGGGTACTTGGGCTAATATGGTAGCTGGGAGGGAGGTGAGGGTGTTTTGGATGGTGGTCATTTGATTGGAGAGGGAGGCAAGGGTTTCATCGATTGATGATGTTGGGGGTGGGGTTGGTTGAGGGATGTGGGAGATTATGGTGGTTGGAAGGGTGTTAAGGGTTTGGAGGATGGTGTTTATGTGGGTGGTGATGGAGGCTAGGGTCTCATCGGTCGCAGTTGCCTGGGCCATGAGAGTGGCAATGGAGTTCATTAAGAGTTGGTTTCTTTGGGTGGCAAAGGCAGAGGAGGTGTTATGGTGTTGGGTGACTGTTTGTTGCAGCATTTGAAGACGGGTTGTGTTGTCTCAGGTTTGGATTTTGAGGGTTGCAAGGGACTGTCAAAGGGGGGTGAGATCGATGGATGGAGGATTTTAGACAATCCCTTGTATGATGAGTTTTAAGTCTTCCAAGAATCGCTGGATCGAGTCTACAAAAGCTTGGAACTCAGCCTTTGTGACCAGATCAGCCACATTGGTAACCCCTGCAACAACGTATGCTGCAGGTTGAGCCTCAGCTCCAGAGGCGCCTTCATTGCCTTGTGAAAATATAGCCCTTGAAGGACTTCCATCATGTCCTTGATAGCCCTCTAGTGAGAAACTATCTCTTGATGTTGCAACAGCTTCTTCTTCTTCCTCGGCTTCAGAGGTCGGGTAAGAGAAGTAAGTGTGTTTCCTCTTCGCTAGATCAAGTATCAAAGGGGTGTGTTGTGCACGAATTGGAGATCGCTCTGAACGATCTTGAGGATCAGCAATGCCAGAAGCAACACATGCTTCTGGGTGTGTGAAGGGTAGTGGCAAGGCATGAGACGAATTGGCTCTTATTTCTTCATCGTCCCTCTGTTGGGAGAGGGGCGATGGATGGTGAGGTTCCTCGGCTTCATCATCTCCAGAGGCCCGAAGAATGGCCTCTGGATGGCGGGCTGGGTGAGGGATTGGACTGGGTCGTCCATGTTCAATACCCCTTTGGCATTGATCGCTAGGGGTAGTGGGGGTGGTTGCCCTTTTGGTAGTGGGGATGGGTATTGTATGTGAAGGGCCAGGGGATGCACGAGGAGTGTCATCATCATCATCATCATCTTCATCATCTGATGAAGACGACTCATGTGCTCCCTCGTTGGTGTCTAGGGATGGCTCTAAGTGCTCTGGGGTAGCTGCCCTTGGTTCTTGGGATAGCAGAGAGCGTTCATAGGTCTGCCTTATCTCAGACATCCCTGGTATGACGCTGAGCATGGCGCGAGAGACTGTCCTCTGCATGGTGTAGCCTTCCTTAAAGATTGTTGGTCGATGACCATTCATTAGAAACTGCGGAGTGAATGGTTCATCGGCCGGTAGATCGTGTCTCTTCATTGCGTCTTTGATGAAGAGAGCGAGGAACCTTGGGAAGAGAACGGAGGTCAATGGCTTTCCTACGGCCTTGAGCTTGCCCTTCTTGACTATCCCTGCATGGATCTCATTGTAGATGAGAAAAAGCATAGTCCAGAGGTAGGTTGAAGAAGAGGTCGTACATAATAGTCATTATGTTGATGTTGCCTTGATCCATCGACCCCAGTTTTCATGTGAGGGCTCTGTTCAATATGGAAAAGAACATGTTCCACATTGGAGGTAAGAACTGCCTCTTGAAGTCAGAGGCGTTGCGTAGGTCACGATTGTAACATAGCATTCTGATGAAGCGAAGGATGTCTGAACTTGTGGGTGGCTCGGCGTAGTGGTCAATGCCGAGTTATTGGCGAGTTGCGATGCAAAGGATTTTAGAGACCTTTTCCCGGGAGATCTTGACGGAGCAAACCATGTCATTTGGGGCGTCTATGTCCCCCATGATTCCACGGCTTTGTGGGTAGAATTCACAAGTCTGCCAGTATTGTTGGACATACTTGAGAGGTACACCATTGTCAGATAGGGTCAAGGCTGGTTGTAGAATACATTTTTGGAAAAACTCGATCATGATTGCAAACCTGTCTTCAAACAGGTTGGTTTGAAGGTCGATCACGTGGTTGTTTGGCTTGATGGGGAGGAATACCAGTGCACGGCTGTCAGCGCCGGTTGATTGCACATGGCTGTCGTTGTTGTTTGATTCGTGAGAGGCGAAAGATGCCATTGTAGTTTGAAGTTGCAGGTTTTGCGTTTAGTTTGTCTTAAGCTTTTTGCAGGTTTAGGAAGCATAAATAAGAAGTGGTTTGGGGAAGATGAGTATATATAGTTGGAGGAGGGGAAAAGACATTTGAGATAAATAATATTAAAATGATAATCATGATGGTGGGAGACGTTTGGCAAAAAGGTGAGTTGGTGGGGATCGTGGGCCGTCTTGACGGTACTGTTCCATTAATGTGGGAGGACACGTGTCGTCATAGGGAGGGTTGATGGGTATTGAGAAGAGGTTTTATGGGGAACAGGCTATAAATGTGGCAGGCTTTTGTGTAAGAGACGTTTGGATTATTTGGAATAGTTAATTAATTATTCCAAATAATAACTCTTGAAATAGCAATACAAAAAAAATTATTTAAAAAAATTTCATCTAATTGTAAGATTAGTACTAATTACGAAGTTTTGGTCTTCTAAAAACCCATGTTGTATAGTTTTTAGTCACAAAAGCTGCAATTTTGTATAATCATAGAAAGGTTTTCAATTAAGATGGGTTTTTTGAATGAAAAAGATTTTGTCATGGAACCAGAGGAGCTCTGGTTGGTGATAACTCATTGGGTGGGGAACCAGAGGTCTCTGGTTGGGAGTGATGAACAGGTTCATCGATGAAATGTTGGGTTGTATGAATAATAAGCCTTGGTTAGACAAACCAGAGGCTTTGTTTGATCATGGACAACCCATTATGTAGGACCAGATGTCTTTGGTTGAATACACATGATTGATTCATCTCTTGTATATAGCATTTTGGTGTCCAGAGGCTCTGGATGGTAGAACCAGAGGCTCTGGGATGGAAAATGCATATTAATGCAATGAAAAGCTCCCCCTCAAATGATGCATGGGGATGAGATTTAGTGTAAAACTCCCCCTATAACCAATAAGAAGGTTGATTTTGATGACCAAAGGCTCTGGTCTATACAACTAGCGGCTCTGGTTGTGAATGATGATGAAAAAAAGAGGTTTGAAATGTGGCTAAGTTTAAGAATGGACATGAAAATAAGTGGGTCTTTGAGACAAGAGGGCTCTGGTTCCAAAAACAACAAATCTAGAGGCTCTAGTCTTTAGAACCAGAGGCTCTGGTTACAAAGGTGATGAAAATAGTTATGAAGAAATGGTGAAGTATATGCAAAATGGTATGAAAAGATGGAGCCTTTGAGACCAGAGGGATCTGGTTGCAAAGGGATGCAAACAAATATAAAATATTGGTTAAGTGTATGCATGTGGGTGTAGAATGGATGTGCCTTTGAGGCAGAGGGCTCTGGTTCCAAAGGCTTTGAATCCAGAGGCTCTGATCTTTAGTACCAGAGGCTCTGGTTGAGCAAAGAGTAGTTAGTGAAAAAGTTCACAAAGTATTGGCTTTGGACCAGAGGGCTCTGGTTCCAAAGATTGATGGAAAATGACGTGGTTACATGCATGAATGACCAAGGACGTCCAAGTTTGAGACCAAAGAGGCTCTGGTCTCAAAGAATTGGAATCCAGAGGCTCTGGTTTGGAGGAGAATACTTGGTGAAAAATACCAAGTAGTTGCTTTGGACCAGAAGTCTTTGGTTCCAAAGGCGATGAAAAACTTTTTGCCAAAAATTAATCAAGTGTTTCTAAATGGCCAGAGGCTCTGGTCTTTACAACCAGAGGCTCTGGTTTAGATTACTTGTAGTTTGTGGCTAGTATACTATTTATCACTTGTAGGCATAACCATGAGAAGTTGAGGATCTCTGGTTTCAAATTAATGATTGCCTCTAAGTGGTGAGATTCAGCATACCCATCTTGCTGACTAGGAATAAAAATCTTTTCTCATCAACAACTTTTGTGATAATGTCAGCAAGTTGAATCTCAGTGAGAACAAAGTACATCTCTATATTATCATTCTCAACATTGTCTTTTAGAAAGTGGTACCTTACATCGATGTGCTTGGTCTTGGAATGATGCACTGGATTTGTAGAGATAGCTATTGCACTCTTGGATTCACAGAGGATTGGTATCTTTTCATATTGAAAGCCATAGTCCTTAAGTTGAGTCTTCATCCAGAGAACTTGTGAACAACTGTAAGTCCCTAATATGATCAATCTTCAAGAAAGCTCTTCAACAATGGCAGATCTGATTATACTTGTAAGAACACTTTGATGAGAGATATGAAGGTTAAGAGAGAAAGTCAAAATCTCAAACTCAGTCAAACTTCTTAATACGTAAAATGAATTTTTACAATTTAGCTCCTACTCAAAAATACATGACAAACACCCTTTATATAGGGTCAAACCTATAGACAAAAGTCAAAGTCAAACAGTCCTAAGAAAAATCAAACACGATGACTTTTATACAACTATAGACAATTTTATCTTTCAAGACGAATACAATTTTATACAGAATTTCATTTCTAATATTCTCCCCCTTTGTATTCAGACCAAAACCGGAACCGAGATCAGTTATCCTAACCGGTTAGAAGTACCCTTAATTAGGCCTTATTATTTTCGACGAGACAAGTTATACCGGGACAGTTCTAAATTGTTACTGGTTCGGTCCGAGATTGATTTGGACCCGGCCAAAACCTTTGGCCACGTCTAGGTTCATTCCATATCTTCATTTTCTTCAAAATTTATTATTTTTAAGAAAATATTATTTAACCGTCTATCTTTGTTTTCGTTAGTTAAGTTGTTTTGATTTTTAAATAATATTTACCTTTTATATTATTTTTAATTATTTTCTTGTTTACAAATATCGTATAGAAAATATTATTACATAACTAACAAATTAAATCAATATTGATATCGTTATACAAATTTTAAGAATATACAAAATCAAGATTTTTATATTGTTACTTTTTAGACCACATATCTTACAATGTTATCTTTTGTTTTGTGAGTTATGAATTCGTTTTTTAAAAACACCACCCCCCCCCAACCTATATATATATATATATATATATATATATATATATATATANTATATATATATATATATATATATATATATATATATATATATAGCGCTTTGTGTCTCGTTTGAACTTTGTAGCTTTAAGCACACTATGTCTTCTTCAAAAACAATCTTCAACATGAAATCTTCAGACAATCATTTGTTGAGAAAGATCTTCTAACATCCTCCCCCTCGAATGTAGAACAACGATGATCTTCTCTTTTGACAATGTAGATCAGAAACAATAACAAACTTCAGAGTTGATCTTCAGTAAACTGTTGTAAACATGGATCTTCACATTCAACATCTCTCAGTCATTTTAGCATCGGAATAATTTTCTGTAATCATCTCCAGTCGCACTTTTTTTGAGTCTTATGCCATTATTGAAGTTACTCCCCTTTGATCTTTACATCAAATTCCCCTTATAATGTTCGGAATTGGACATTTCATTCGTTATTACATACTCCCCTTATGATGAAATGAGAATCATTCCATCATACACAAGAATGAATGAAATTCTCCGCGTAAGCCGTCAATTCATGAAATTGTAAGTAGATCTTTGCAAATCCACTTATTTAATCTTTTCAGATTAAGGAAACGGGAAGGTAACAAAATATCAACGAATGAAATTGTTTTCAATCTTATAAAAAGATTGGCCTGTGAGTATAACAGATATACTCAGTACAACAGATGTATTTATATATGAGACTTTTTGATGCTCATCTCACCAGGTCTTCCATCCAATCATCGATAGCTTAATAATAGCATATATATGAATGTTTTGGCAAAATAACGTATAAAATGCAAAATATGTGTAGTGTAGAAAGATAAAGCAACGTATGCTTCTGTTTAGGCTAAAAAAGATAAACCGTGTGGACTACACAAATTTATCAGACTCAATTACTAATCAAAAAGACTTGAAGGGAGGACATATATCTTTTTGATTCAATATCAACTTTCTCTGAATGAGAAATTGATAGATGATGAGCTGCGTGCCTCAAGTGTTATTGAAACACTTATCTGTTGAGAGATAAATGAATCGCTGGTGGGGTTGTGACAAGAATTGGCATGGGCTTTGCCGTTTTCAATATTAGTCTCGAAAGAATTGAGAACTAATAGATTGTGTGCTATACCCGGATTTTAGAAGTTTGGAACAGGATTTTCGTTTTCTTTTAATCCTAACACAACTCTCATCAATTGTTTTGGCTCACAACAACTACCCCTCTCATTTTCATGTTAGTCTCAGCACACAAACCCTGTTGTATATAAAGCTCACTTAGATATGGTTGTCCTCATGGGTAGGTTTGTCAGTTCTGACATTCCATTGAGTTATTTTTGATAAGCACTCGGTCCCTCCTAAAATTTAGCATTATGCTCAATTGATCACAAACAGTTGATCAAAACAAATTCAGATAAAGCACAATGATCAGATAAAAATTGATCAAAATATTTGACTTTAAGCACAATTAATGAAAGAATGATGCGACAATGATCATATTATTCGATATAAGAGAGAAATGAATGAAGATCTATAAGTACGAGTTCACAGATTCTGATTTAAAAAAATGTATGTCAATCAAGAAGAAAAAAAATCAGAAAAATCAACATTTGAATACAAACGAGTGTATTATCACCGAAAATGATTTATATATAAGAGACGTGATAATAACGGTTAGAAGAATAGCTGAAACATGTATTGGAGTTATGATCGATGAGAAATTACACAAGTAACATCTCAGGAAATACATGTTTAGAAAATATACTCGTTTCCCAAAAAAAATTATTGTCCGAAAATCATTTATTGAACTTTCTAGAGACTCCCCCTAGAAAGTAGATTTAAGTAATGTTTCAGTTTAGCTCAAAAATTAAAAAAAAATATGGAAACATTTTTAGCACGGGTCCTAAACTGGGTGTTTAGAAACCACACACGGTAAAGCACGGGTCTTGAAGTGAATTGTTCAGAAGCCTCTGCGGAACAGATTACAACTCCCCCTGCATTGGTGTATCACTGATATGATATTCTGATCAGCACAAAATTGACACACCTGCAAAAACCGGATTAAGTAGATTTTGGTACCAAAATGAATTTGGGTCCTATTTTGTTAGTATCGAGTTGGGGTATGTTGTAACTTCCAAACCATCTATTCCTATTAGATATATTCTTTTTAGCCCTTTAAACAGGATGATCAGAAATAGAATATGACCCATACCAGTTATTGTGATCATACATGTTCTTACCTTTCCAACTGTTATGATAGATGTTATCTCCATGCCACCTGTTGAACCTTTTCTTATTGACAAAATCATTGGTTCTGCATGTTGAGCAAATAATTCTTCTCTTGCTAAGATTGATCAGATCATTAGTGAATCTTACAATGCAAGGAAGAACAGAGTTAGTAACAACAGGTGTATGAGATGAAACATAATCAACTTTATTAAGCCAAATGCTTTTACTCTTAGAAAATTTATTAGGTGATCTGATAACATACCCTTGATAATACTGATTAGAACAACAAGAATAGTTCTTAGAAACAGTAAACTTAGGGCTGCTTGAATAACTGTTCGATTTGGAACTTTCATAGAAACTAGTTTTACACTGTGATGGAGAGCCAATTGAGCTTTGTGCACAAGAAAAGTCTTTGACTTTCTGTAAAAGCTGGTCTCTTTCAACAGTAACTGAATCAAACTTATGTTTAAGTTATGTTCTCATCTTCAGCTCAGTTTCAAGGTCTGTCTTCAGATCAGACAATTTCTTTGTAGTGTCAATAACTTTACCTTCTAACTCCTTCTGAAGCATTTCAAACTTTCCCTTCTGATTTATTAACTCTCTTTTTTCTTCATCTGAGCTGCTATTTTCATTCTCAGAAGCGATGTCAAGCCACTTTCTCTTATTAGCAAGCTCTTTAGCAATTGTTGTATACTTCTTTGAAGTATTTCTTTTCTCAAGAGCAAATTGCTTCTTTTCTTCATCAAAAGCTTTCTGCTTTAGGGCAATGCTTTCAGATAATTTACGTATTTGGCTTAGACAGTCTTCTGATATGTCTTTCTTCTCTTTATCATTCTTGGGCCGTTCCAAGATGATCAACTGCTCAAAATCAGATATTTGCTTTAAAAGCATTTTTACATTCAGCTCTAGAGAGTTTATCTTATTCTCATAAGATATGCGTTCAGCATCAACTCGTTTCTCGTAATCAATAAATCTTTTCTTTTCTTTCTCGAATTCCTTTCTCTCTACATTTAAAACCCTTTCAATTTCTAAACCTTTATTCCTCTAAAAAAATCAACTTGCAATTCAGATCTTTGTAGTTTAGCTGTTAAGTCTTCGATCTGTGTCTTCAAACTAACTGTCTCTTGTGGATTAGAAACAATTTTCATCAGATCGCTCAACTTTTCTTGTAAAACTCTCTTCTGTGTTTTCTCTCTCATTATAGTCAGTCAGACGAATTGTCCATGATATATTCTTGTTAAGCTCATAATTTAGTTTATCATATTTCTCTTTAAGCTCTTTATACTCTCTCTCCAATGAAACTGCCATTTTCAGATAGATTGATTTAGGATCAAATGCGATAAAATCAGTTAAAAATAAATCAAAGATACAGTTAAGCTCAAACACACAAACAAAAAAACACAAAACTGATGAGAAATTAAAGAATCGACGAAAAACTGTCAAAAATCAGTCAAAACAGTCAAAATTGTTGAAAATAGTTAAAAACTGTTAAAACAGTCAAAGACAGTTAAAACTGACTAAAACAGTTTATACGACACAAAACTATTCAAACTTCTCGATCAGTTCAAAAACAAATCAAAACAGATTAAAAACAGATAAAAATTAGTTAAAATCCAAAAAAAAAACATATAAACAGGTAAAAAAATCAAGTGATAATGAAGAATAAAGTTGGTACACGATTTACAACGAGAAAACAAATCAGTTGGCCTAGTCACAAAATCCGAATAAAGCTGCTACACGATTTACACTTCAACAGATTTCAAAACTAAAAACCAAATACAGAAACACTATGATCATCAGAATCTTGAAGAACAGCCTGCTGTGATCTGAAATAACAGGCTTTGCAAGATTGAGATTGAGCTTCTCCACACCGTCAGTAGTTCGCTGGCTGATAAAACCTGTTGGATATGAAATTCAGCTTTGATATTGATTTAATACTTTAGAAAAGCTCTTGAACAATGAAGTGCAGCGGAAGTAATAATAAGAGCAAAACAGAGTATTAAGAACACACAGTATTGATGAAGAAGATGAACACAAGAGATTTGCTCCAAAGGTTTTTCAATTGATTCAATTGAAAAATTAGACGATTACAATACTGGAAGCACCTCCGATTACAAAGGTCCTATCCGCTAGTTATACTAGTTCCTAACGACCTTACTGACAAGATCTTGACGCGTGTCTTCATCTGAGCTGTCCAAATAAAGTCGATTATTCCCTAGTCATGTGAGAAGCATATGCGGCTAACAACCTTTGAAAACTGTTGGAACAGAAACTTCACAGAAGACGAAATCCGCAGACCGTCTGTGAGCCATCTCAGAGGCTCTGCTGTGATTGACTTCATTGTTCAATATTACAGAGGACTATTTTCCAGAACCTCTGTGAGACATACCAAAGGTTCTGCCACTCTTAACTTGTTTGATCAAACGGCTTCTGTCGCTTAGTCCTCTGTTGTCTTCTGTGGAGTTATCCTTCTGTCAAAACTTGCAGTATACTTTTTCTATACTTTTACAAAATAGGAATAATTGAGCTAACAAAACCTCCTAAAATTCTCTTGATAGAAGCAGCAAAAGAGCCATTACTTGTATGAATTGAGTTATCAATCAATGCTGTCTTCCCAGTTCCATTGGTAAATGTACCTTCCAATCTTGTGTAATGAAGAGACCTGCAGAAACAAAAGCAATCTTTAGTTGGATATTGTTTTGGATGACAAAAAAACATTCGACCCAAATCTCTAAGTATTATTGATATGAATTTATAGAACTAGAAGCAACAACTAATGTTTCAAGGGGCTGCTTCTTTAATAGTGGAACAAATACATCAAGTACTCCTGCCAACAATACCAATGTCTGAATCACGATAACTTTGGAAAGAGCAGATTTCCCCTTGGCATCAGCTGTTTTAAGATTTCCCCTTGATGTCTTAAGTATACAAATTGAATAACTTTGCCTGCTATAACTCCTCAAACAACTATCCAGTTCACCTTTAGCAATTTTACTTGAATTATGACAATGACTACTATAAATAATCAATTTCTTTCTAGAGCCAACTTTTGATGCAAACCTTGGAGTGCCAGAAAAATTACAACCAAAACTTGACTGCAAGTTCAACTGCTCTAATGTTCCACAACTAGTACCTTGACAGTCATGAACCTGGAAACTACAAGAAAAGTTCACCAATTGATAATCAAGGCTCCGAGCAAGCAACAGTTGCTGATTGGTGGAATTGATGCTGGGTTTTCTAGTGATCAGCTTACATCAGAAACAGGAGAGGGTGCCGAAAAGGCTTTGTTGCCTTTGCATGAAATGGTAAATGTGAGTCCAAGTGTTTTTAAGCAAAGAATGCAAAGTCTAGCAAAGAATGCAAAGTCTAGCAAAGAGATTCACACAAGATCTTATAATACTAGTCGTACCTTAATTTTCTCGAACTAGTTCAAGTAACAATGTAACTTCCATCAATTTTATGCAACAACAGTAGGTAGGATGTTAGCCTTTGAATTACAATAGCCTTTGTGTGTAAGATACAGCTCAAGTGCAAAGAATGAGAAATCAACACCTGCTGTAATGTAAGCTACAAAGAAATCTAACAATCTGTGTTATTAATCACATAAATCAGACAATATGCCTTTAACATGTTAACCATAAACACAGTCCAAGGCCAGCAAAACAAATCACATGTGAATACCTGTGATCGAGAATGACCTTGAATACGGATGACTAGGTAAGATTGATGAACGAGGAATATCAAATCGCACAAGCTTTTGTGTGATAAGTCACAAACCACAAATCTGCCTAACTTGCAATTTCAATCAATCCCGCTTACAATACCCAACAATTTACACAATACAAGAACGTGATATAAAACCCAAATCGGATGAACTTCAAATCTGATAAATCGATCAAGATGGTATGCTGTCAAAGTGAAATCGAACATGATTGACAGCAAATTAGATAAAATTGGACAGTGAAGTGTACAATTTAGACTTGAGATGAATGAGAAAGATTCTGCGATTTAGACTGTATTGGCCGACTAACACCTGCGATTTACACTGTTGTGACTAACCCTAAATCGCTTAAGTCTAAGCCAAATCACTCAAGACAAAAAAAAATCGCTCAAGACTGAAACTAAACCAAGTATAAATCGCTCAATACATTGTCTCACACTACCTAAATCGCTCAAGGTGAAGTATTAAACCGGTCAAGTCCGCTCAAGTGATGTACGAATATGGTTAACTCCACTCAAGATGTGTGAAGTCGGTCAAATCCTAATCACAATGCTAAGTTTAAATCGCTCAAAGGTTCTGTCAAAATCGCTCACAGGTTGTGTCTAAATCGCTCAATGAAGTGCCTAAATCGCTCAAAGCTTCTGCGATTTACCAACTAATCCGGTCAAGAAGTGTCCGATTTACCTTGAAAGATTTAACAATCCGGTTAAGAAAGATGAAACAGAAAGCTGCGATTTACCTTGAATGATTTACCTTGAACTTGGTTGTCTCATGTATGAAACTATAGAGCGATCGATTTAGAAAAGATGAGAAAGAAAATCAACATGATATGATCAAAAGGGGTTTTGATAAAAGTATGGGCCCTTAAACGAATGGGCTAATGAGCGGATAAGGTCCAAAAACAAAAAAATAAAGGAATTAATCAAAAACTAGCCTTTTTTTTTAAGAACATAACAGGAAAAAAAATTGAAAACCACAAATTTTATCAAAACAGGAAATCGGAAGATCAGATCATAAATCTTTGTGAATAACAATGATTCATAATGCGATTTTGCACATTTTGATCACGATTTTAACACGAAAACACAAAATTTTAAAAAAATTCGAATCAAACTCAAAAAAAATGCTTAGAACACGAAGAACACAAATAAGAACACATAAAAAATTAAAAAAATTCTTCAGATTAGATGATTTCCTTCGTTGATTTCTTGCACAATCCGCTCTGATACCAATTGTAAGTCCCAAATATGATCAATCTTCAAGAAAGCTCTTCAACAATGGCACATCTCATTATACTTGTAAGCACACTTTGATGCGAGAAAGTCAAAATCTCAAACTCAGTCAAACTTCTTAATACGTAAAATGAATTTTTACAATTTAGCTCCTACTAAAAAATACAAGTCAAACATGAAACACCCTTTATATAGGGTCAAACCTATAGATAAAAGTCAAAGTCAAAAAGTCATAAGAAAAGTCAAACACGATGACTTTTATACAATTATAGACAATTTTATCTTTCAAGACGAATACAGTTTTATACAGAATTTCATTCCTAACATTCTCCCCCTTTGTATTCAGATTTAAAAGAAATTGCGCGCTTTGAATCTCGTTTGAACTTTGTAGCTTTAAGCACACTATGTCTTCTTCAAAAACAATCTTCAACATGAAATCTTCAGACAATCATTTGTTGAGAAATATCTTCTAACATTGTCACCCTCGAACGTAGAACAACGATGATATTCTCTTTTGACAATGTAGATCAGAAACAATAACAAACTTCAGAGTTGATCTTCAGTAAACTGTTGTAAAAATGGATCTTCACATTCAACATCTCTCAGTCATTTTAGCATCAGAATAATTTTCTGTAATCATCTCCAGTCACACTTCTTCTGAGTCTTTTGCCATTATTGAAGTTACTCCCCCTTGATCTTTACATCAAATTCCCCTTATAATGTTCGGAATTGGACATTTCATTCATTATTACATACTCCCCTTATGATGAAATGAGAATCATTCCATCATACACAAGAATGAATGAAATCCTCGCGTAAGCCGTCAATTCATGAAATTGTAAGTAGATCTTTGCAAATCCACTTATTTAATCTTTTCAGATTCAGGAAACGGGAAGGTAACAACCAATATCAACGAATGAAATTGTTTTCAATCTTATAAAAAGATTGGCCTGTGAGTATAACAGATATACTCAGTACAACAGATGTACTGTATATATGAGACTTTTTGATGCTCATCTCACCAGGTCTTCCATCCAATCATCGATAGCTTAATAATAGCATATCCATGAATGTTTTGGCAAAATAACATATAAAATGCAAAATCTGTGTAGTGTAGAAAGATAAAGCAACGTATGCTTCGATTTAGGCTAAAAAAGATAAACCGTGTGGACTACACAAATTTATCAGACTCAATTAGTGATAAAAAAGACTTGAAGGGAGGACATATATCTTTCTGATTCAATATCAACTTTCTCTAAATGAGAGATTGATAGATGATGAACTGCGTGCCCTAAGTGTTATTGAAACACTTATCTGTTGAGAGATAAATGAGTCATTGGTGGGGTTGTGACAATAATTGGCCTGGGCTTTGCCTTTTTCAATATTAGTCTCGAAAGAATTGAGAACTAATAGATTGTGTGCTATACCTGGATTTTAGAAGTTTGGAACATGATTTTCGTTTTCTTTTAATCCTAACACAACTCTCATCAATTATTTTGGCTCACAACAACTACCCCTCTCATTTTCATTTTAGTCTCAGCACACAAACCCCTTTTTATATAAAGTTCACTCAGATATGGTTGTCCTCATGGGTAGGTTTGTCGGTTCTGACATTCCATTGAGGTATTTCTGATAAGCACTCAGTCCCTCATAAAATTTAGCATTATGCTCAATTGGTCACAAACAGTTGATCAAAAAAATATTCAGATAAAGCACAATGATCAAATAAAAATTGATCAAAATATTTGGCTTTAAGCACAATTAATGAAAGAATGATGGGACAATGATCAGATTATTCGATATGCGAGAGAAATGAATGAAGATCTGTAGGTACGAGTTTACAGATTCTGATTTAAAAATATGTATGTCAATCAAGAAGAAAAAAAATCAGAAAAATCAACATTTGAATACAAACGAGTGTATTATCACCGAAAATAATTTATATATAAGAGACGTGATAATAACGGTTAGAAGAATAGCTGAAACAGGTATTGGAGTTATGATCGATGAGAAATTACACAAGTAAAATCTCAGGAAATATCTGTTTAGAAAATATACTCGTTTCCCAAAAAAAATTATTGTCCGAAAAATATTTATTGAACTTTCTAGAGACTCCCCCTAGAAAGTAGATTTAAGTAATGTTTCAGTTTAGCTCAAAAATTAAAAAAAAATATTGACACATTTTTAGCACGGGTCCTAAACTGGGTGTTTAGAAACCACACTCGGTAAAGCACGGGTCCTGAACTGAATTGTTTAGAAGCCTCTGTGGAACAGATTACAACTCCCCCTGCATTGGTGTATCACTGATATGATATTCTGATCAACACAAAATTGACACACCTGCAAAAACCAGATTAAGTAGATTTTGGTACCCAAATGAATTTGGGTCCTATTTTGTTAGTATCGGGTTGGGGTATGTTGTAACTTCCAAACCATCTATTTCTATTAGATATATTCTTTTTAGCACTTTGAACAGGATGATCAAAAATAGAATATGACCCATACCAGTTATTGTGATCATACCCGTTCTTACCTTTCCAACTGTTATGATAGTTGTTATCTCCATGCCACCTGTTGAATCTTTTCTTATTGACAAAATCATTGGTTCTGCATGTTGAGCAAATATTTCTTCTCTTGCTAAGATTGATCAGATCATTAGTGGATCACACAATGCAAGGAAGAACAGAGTTAGTAACAACAGGTGTATGAGATGAAACATAATCAACTTTATTAAGCCAAATGCTTTTACTCTTAGAAAATTT
>NW_020200988.1:77439-79005 GCF_001531365.2 Cynara cardunculus var. scolymus
TAAAGCTGCTACACGATTTACACTTCAACAGATTTCAAAACTAAAAACCAAATACAGAAACACTATGATCATCAGAATCTTGAAGAACAGCCTGCAGTGATCTGAAAATAACAGGCTTTGCAAGATTGAGATTGAGCTTCTCCACACCGTCAGTAGTTCGCCGGCTGATAAAACCTCCTAAAATTCTCTTGATAGAAGCAGCAAAAGAGCCATTACTTGTATGAATTGAGTTATCAATCAATGCTGTCTTCCCGGTTCCATTGGTAAATGTACCTTCCAATCTTGTGTAATGAACAGACCTGCAGAAACAAAAGCAATCTTTAGTTGGATATTGCTTTGGATGACAAAAAACATTCGACCCAAATCTCCAAGTATTATTGATATGAATGTTATAGAACTAGAAGCAACAGCTAATGTTTCAAGGGGCTGCTTCTTTAATAGTGTAACAACTACATCAAGTACTCCTGCCAACAGTACCACTATCTGAATCACGATAACTTTGGAAAGAGCAGATTTCCCCTTGGCATCAGCTGTTTTAAGATTTCCCCTTGATGTCTTAAGTATACAAATTGAGTACCTTTGCCTGCTAGAACTCCTCAAACAACCATCCAGTTCACCTTTAGCAATTTTACTTGAATTATGACAATGACTACTATAAATAATCAATCTCTTTCTGGAGCCAACTTTTGATGCAAACCTTGGAGTGCCAGAAAAATTACAACCAAAACTTGATTGCAAGTTCAGCTGCTCTAATGTTCCACAACTAGTACCTTGACAGTCATGAACCTGGAAACTACAAGAAAAGTTCACCAATTGATAATCAAGGCTCTAAGCAAGCAACAGTTGCTGATTGGTGGAATTGATGCTGGTTTTTCTAGTGATCAGCTTACATCGGAAACAGGAGAGGGTGCCGAAAAGGCTTTGTTGCCTTTGCATGAGATGGTAAATGTGAGTTCAAGTGTTTTAAAGCAAAGAATGCAAAGTCTAGCAAAGAATGCAAAGTCTAGCCAAGAGATTCACACAAGATCTTATAATACTAGTCGCACCTTAATTTTCTGGAACTAGTTCAAGTAACAATGTAACTTCCATCAATTTTTTGCAACAACAGTAGGTAGGATGTTAGCCTTTGAATTACAACAGCCTTTGTGTGTAAGATACAGCTCAAGTGCAAAGAATGAGAAATCATCTGCTGCTGTAATGTAAGCTACAAAGAAATCTAACAATCTGTGCTATTAATCACATAAATCGGACAATATGACTTTAACATGTTAACCACAAACACAGTCCAAGGCAAGCAAAACAAATCACTTGTGAATACCTGTGATCGAGAATCACCTTGAATACGGATGACTGGGTAAGATTGATGAACAAGGAATACCAAATCGCACAAGCTTATGTGTGATAAGTCACAAACCACAAATCTGCCTAACCTGCAATTTCAATCAATCCCGCTTACAATACCCAACAATTAAAACAAGACAGGAACGTGATATAAAACCCAAATCGGATGAACTTCAAATCTGATAAATCGATCAAGATGGTATGCTGTCAAAGTGAAATCGAACA
>NW_020200988.1:79710-91695 GCF_001531365.2 Cynara cardunculus var. scolymus
TTAAACGAATGGGCTAATGAGCGGATAAGGTCAAAAACAAAAAAATAAAGGAATTAATCAAAAAATTTGGATCAAAAACTAGGTTTTTTTTAAGAACATAACAGGAAAAAAATTGAAAACCACAAATTTTATCAAGACATGAAATCGAAAGATCATATCATAAATCTTTGTGAATAACAATGATTCACAAAGCGATTATGCACATTTTGATCCCGATTTTAACACAAAAACACAAAATTTTAAAAAAATTTGAATCAAACTCAAAGAAAATGCTAAGAACACGAAGAACACAAATAAGAACACATAAAAAATTAAAAAAAATTCTTCAGATTAGATGATTTCTTCCATTGATTTTTTGCACATTCCGCTCTGATACCAATTATAAATCCCTAATATGATCAATCTTCAAGAAAGCTCTTCAACAATGGCAAATCTCATTATACTTGTAAGCACACTTTGATGAGAGAAAGTCAAAATCTCAAACTCAGTCAAACTTCTTAATACGTAAAATGAATTTTTACAATTTAGCTCCTACTCAAAAATACAAGACAAACACCCTTTATATAGGGTCAAACCTATGGACAAAAATCAAAGTCAAACAGTCCTAAGAAAAGTCAAACACGATGACTTTTATACAATTATAGAAAATTTTATCTTTCAAGACGAATACAGTTTTTTACTGAATTTCATTCCTAACAACAACAACTAGCAGCAACAACATATTCTGCTTCTGCTGTAGAGGTTGAGACACAATTCTGTTTTTTGGATGTCCAACTTTACCAGCTTGTCTCCCAAGAGTTGACAGCTTCCAGACGTACTCTTTCTATCAAGCTTGCAACCTGCATGATTTGCATCTGTATAGGCTATTAGATCAAAGCCCTCTTAGGATACCAGAGACCCAATGAAGGGGTTCCCTTAAGGTATCCAAAGATCATCTTGACTGTAGAGAGATGAGATTCTTTAGGATTGAATTGATACCTTGCACAAAGACATGTAGCAAACATAATATCTGGTCTACTTGCAGTCATATACAGGAGTGATCCAATCATGCCTTGTAGGTTGTTACATCCACATACTTGGATTGTTTGATGAAAATCCCTTTTGAAGTTTGTTTTATTTGAAGACCAAGGAAGAAACTAAGTTCACCCATCATACTCATCTCAAATTTGCTTTTCATTAGCTCTGAGAATTTTTTGCAATGTTTTGCATTTGTAGAGCCAAATATGATGTCATCCACATATATTTGTACAAAAAGTATGTCACCTTTATGCTTCTTGAGAAAGAGAGTTGTATCGATTGTACCTTTTTCGAAGCCATTGTTGATGAGAAAGGTGGATAGAGTTTCATACCAGGCCCTAGGTGCTTGCTTCAGCCCAAAGAGGGCTTTGTCCAGAAAGTAGACATACTCTGGATGTTTTGGATCTTCAAACCCAGGGGGCTGTTGCACGTATACTTCTTTTTGAAGTTTGCCATTGAAGAAGGCAGACTTGACATCCATCTGATAGACCTTAAAGCCTATGTGAGCTGCATAGGCTAGGAATATCCTGATGGCTTCAAGTCTTGCGACGGGAGCAAATGTCTCATCGTAGTCAATCCCTTCTTCCTGGAAGTATCCCATGGCAACAAGCCTGGCCTTGTTCCTTATGACTATGCCATCTTCTTTCTTCTTGTTTTTGAAGACCCATTTGGTTCTTATGGTTGTCTTCTCTTTGGGTAGAGTCATAAGGGACCATACCTTGTTTCTTTCAAACTGGAGTAGTTCTTCTTGCATTGCGTCTATCTAGTTTGGATCTTGTAGGGCTTCAGAAATTTTCTTTGGTTCTATCAAGCTAAGAAAGTTGGCGAAGAGGCATTCATTGGTTGTTGCTGATCTCGTCTTTACATCAGATGTTGGATCACCAATGATTTGGTGATGTGGGTGGTCATTCATCCACTTGGTGCTTGACTGGGGTTCTAGAGCAACAGGATACAGTTCTTCATCGACTGATGGAACTGCTTGCTCCCCTCGAAGAGATCATCTCCAGAGTTAGACTTTGGTTCTTGTTCTTGATCTGAAAACACAGAAGAAGTAGAAGGTGAAGTAACATGAGTTTCAGTAAGAGTTGTACCTATAGCATTGGACACTTCATGTTCTTCATCGGTTCTGGAAGTGAATTTTGTAGTAGGTGCATGTGCAGAGATTACTTCTTCTTCGAAGATGTCTTCAAATAATTAAGGTAACTCTGATTCATTTGGTTTGCCAAGTGATGAATCAGATGCTCTTCTTTGAAGTCCGAGTCCTGAACTATTGTATCCAGAAGTCATTGGTGTGGAGTCATCAAAGGACACATTGATGCTTTTTATTACAATCTTTGTCCTTTTGATGTAGACTCTGTAGGTTTTTGGGGTTTGAGATTATCCTAGAAAGATCCCTTCATCATCTTTCTTGTCTAACTTGCCTAGATATTCCCTATCATTAAGTACAAAGAATATGCACCCAAAGACATGGAAATACTTGACATTTGGTCTTCTATGATTGATGAGCTCATAGGGTGTCTTCTGGTGCCTCTTGTTGATGATGGACCGATTCTGGGTGAAGCATGCAGTAGAAATTGCTTCAGCCCAGAAGGTGATGGGTAACTCTGATGAAGCAACCATGGTTCTTGCTGCTTTCACAAGGGTTCTGTTCCTTCGTTCTACCACTCCATTCTGTTGTGGGGTTCTGGCTGCTGAAAAGTTTTGTGTGATGCCTTCATTGATGAGGTATTCATCGATTTTGGCATTTTTGAATTCAGTTCCATTGTCGTTTCTAACTTTAATGAGTTTTTGTTGTAGAAGGATTTGGAGTCTTTTCATCACCCCAATGAGTAGGTCAGGAACATCTGGTTTCTTCTTCACAAACTCGACCCACGAGTACCAATATGTACTTCTTTCCTGAGAGGCTTTGTGTAGATATGGGCCCACAGAGATCAATATGGATCATATCCAAGGGTTTGGTGCAGGAGGTTTCTGACTTTGTTTGGTGAGAGGCCCGTTTTAGTTTTCCCATCTCGTAGGCTGAGCATAGATGATCTTTTTCAAAGTTGAGATCCAGAATCCCCTTGACCAGCTTCTGTTTGGCTAGCTTTCTTAAGACATCAACATTCAGGTGTGAGAACTTCTGGTGCCATAGCCAATTTTCATCGCTCTTATGGGATACAAAGCAAAGGGTGTCTTGTCCCTCAGAGGATTGAAAATCCAGAAGATAGAGATTCCCTTCTCTCTTAGCCATGATGATGGTTTGACCGGGCTTTGTGTCTATGATATAGAAACCTTTGCGGAATCTGACTTCAAGACCCTTGTTGCAGAACTGGCTTATGCTTAGTAAGTTGTGCTTCAGACCTTCAACATAAGCCACTTTGCTGATGGAGATGTTGCCTTTTGATGAGAGTTCCGTATCCTTTGATGGTTCCCTTACTTTTGTCTCCAAAAGTGACAAAGCCTCCAGATTTCTCGATGAAAGAGAATAGCTGACTTTTGTCACCAGTCATGTGTCTGGAGCAACCTGAATCCATATACCATGGTTGCACATGTTGGTCTTGCAAGACAAATGAAGGGGTTTTAGGTACCCATTTCTTAATGGGTCCACGTTTGTTAGTAGGAGATACCTCTATCTTTTCATCGCCCTTAGCCTTTGCAGGCTTGGGTTTGTTAGCATTTCCCTTGCCCTTGGACTTGGGCTTTTTCATGTTTTCATTGGTTTTAACTTTATAGCGTTAAACGTGTTGGGAGATATGCAGCGATGTGTCAACATGTGATTCCTCAGGTTTTGTAAAAGAGCTAAACATTGACAATCATTATACTTTGGACATGAATGTTTAATGTTCTTTTTATTCGCTGAAAATGAAGAAGTAAATGCAGGGGATGTAAATCCTGTCCTAGCATCGGTTGTTTTTACAAACTTCCTATCTAGTTCAGATTTTTTATTTGAGAAGGTGTTTGTCTTTATTTATTTTCTCCTGAGGAAGGACTACTTTTCTTCAGCTGAATGAGAGGAAAAGTCGTGGTTAGATTTTTCAGAGGCAGGCCACTTCTATTTTTGCTCACGAGTAAACTTAATGAACTTAGAAGATATGCTAGGGCCTTTTGAGTTATCGTTGGGAGATTTGATATTTCTCAATTTTCCCTTTCCTTTGTCTAAAGATTTCATCGATGGAGGAATACCAGATTCATTGAGGGTTTGAAGTTTTGAGGCTTCTTATTCTCAATGATCTTTGGTGATTCATAGATTATCTCTTCTTCAGATTCAGAATCGAGAAAGTCTCTTGCTGATTTTTTGAAATCAAAATTAGCATGGATTGAAGTGGAAGATGTGGGTTCAGAGGTTGATGCTTCAGAGTGATCTGCTTGAGGTTCCATCGTTTCTGACTTAGATGAACTTTCAATGTTACTTGGATGGTTTATCGGTTTATCAGCTGATGGTTCCTTAATAGGATTCTCCTTTTCATCAACAGTACTTGCTGATGAAGTGGGATTGACAACCAGAGACTCTGGTTTAATCATAGGGTTTCCATCGGTCTCTGATTTGGAGGTGTCGTTCCTTTCATCAGAATTCTTACATGTACTGCTCTCGTACACCACGTTTTCGAAATCCTGTCTTAAGACGACAGTTTTTCCATCGACTTTAACTCTTTTAAAATTTGCTTTTGGTTTCAGGATAAAGTCGGGTTTCTGAATGCATCCAAGTTTGAAAGTGGATTCAAGGGTGAATTTCTTTGATTCGATGAAGGAGTCCAATCCCTTGAGTGTCCGTTTGACCGTTTAACTTTTCGTAAACATCTTGGGCATCGTTGTATTTCTTCATCAGAAGTTCATTGGTTTGAAGCTTCTGATGTATAATCTCCCTTACTTTTTGAAACAAATCTTTGAGAGCTACTGAGTTATGTCTTTCTGCCTCAGATTCTTTTAAGGCCTTAGTTTTTTTATCTAAGTCTTTGGTTACTCGCTTGTTTATTTCCAGAAGTTTTTCTTCCTCTGATTTTTTAAGAGTGGCGATACGAGTCGTTTCTTTCATTAGATCGGCTTTTTCTTCGGTTATGTTGATCCCAGATCTCTCAATAACACTAATAATCGAGTTAAGAATAACCAAATTATAGTGATTTAATGAACAAAGTGATAAACACTCAAGAATAAATTATGAACATTAAAGAACAATCTTGAGTGTCAAAGGTTTCACTTTATTGATAAGAAAAATGTAAAAGCGACATTTAATACAATAGGCCTAATCACCTATATAACTAGCAAGCTAATTAAAAGATAACTATCTAGTGATACTATTTAGCTAATCTTCTATTAACAGATAAAGTTTATTTAAACTATGGATAAGCTATAATTTTAAGATAAACTTGAAACCCAGCTGTCGACTTGTCATCTCCAGCTGTCGATTTGTCATCTCCAGCTATCTTTCATGGGATGATGTATCAACCTTATCTTCATATATTCATCGTATGCCTATGGTTGAATTGCTGAAAAAAACTCTAAGTGTTGTTGACCAGAGGGGTGATGAAGATGCTCTTTCCATCGCATCTCTGGTTGATCATCGACCCTCTGGTTGTTCTCCAGACTTGGTCAATTCTGCCTTGATGTTTTCATCAGTCTTCTGGATCTTCATCACTTATTGTTTGTCATTACTTTTACACTTTATGGATTATGGGGTCTAACAATCTCCCCCTAAGTAATGAAAGAACATAAACTAATCTATGAACAGAGTCGAAGAACAAAGACTAATCTAAAGAAAAACATCAAATTTCAAATTTCCATTAGATGATGAATTCTTACAGTACTAGAAGCAAAAGACATCATATTAAGGCAAAAATTTACAACTAATTATGATCTACCTTGAGATATATTCCAGAAGCGCAGAAGCAGTCTTCGATAGCCGATGACTGTTGATATCTCATGAATGAGTTGATTCCCATCTTCTCTTGGCACATGATTTCTACCAAGTCTTTCTCTGATGACTTTCTGAAACCATTCAAGTGTATCAGGTGAATAATTGAATGCCTTAGTTAGTCTGAAGAATTTATTTACCCCAAACTCATTCTTGTAGACAAGTCTAAGCTCGGGTTGAATTAAGACTGAGGCAGATCTCTTCTCCTACAGGCCAGGGAAGTCTTCATTTGGTGGAGCGCAGGAGAGTCTTTCGATGCCTAAGTGATAAGCAATTTGAAAATCACTCTTGGCTTGATGCTTCACCAAGGTCTCCATTGTCATTACAACCGCTTTGTTTGCCACCCCAAATCTAATTCCTTAATCCTGTCGCTGAGCTGTGAACGCATAAAGTTCGATCAAGTCGTAAGTGTTGAGATTGATCAAGTCATTGTCGTTGAAGATGCTGACCTGACCGTGAGCTCTTTCCACTGTGTACTCGATGTATCTTATTGCTCTGTTAGCGAAGGTCCTCATTTTTATATCCAATACCCTCCTTATCCCATCATTTGAGAAGACAGCTTGTGGTGGCTGGGTAGTCTGTCTAACAAATCGATGATGTAGGAGGTCCATGGATTCTGGTGAAAGAATTGGAGGATTAAGGGACAAGCTTTCATCGCAATCGTGATACAAGTATTGATGGATATTTTCCATCATTATGGGTTCCCTGGGTGGCAGTTCTGGACGTCTCCTCAGCGACTCTATGTTCTGGATTATTTCATCGACTAGGCTCTGTGGAGGTTGCCTTGACGAAGAGGGGATGTCCGCTTGCACCGTGGTTGGTTTGATTGGGGGTTGAGTTTGGGTTATGGGTTGTGTTTGGGTGGTGGTTTGTGTATCGGTTGGGGGGTGTGTATGGGTAGTGGGTTGTGTATCGGTTGGGGGGTGTGTATCGGTTGGCAAGAGGATGGTTTCTTGGGTTGGCTCAGGTTCATTGGGTTGGGTGATGAAAGGTTGTGTATCACGAGGGGTTGGTGATGGGGTTAATGGTAGGTTTGGTGTGGGTGATGGAGTAAAAGGTGGGTAGGTTTCTGTTGGTGGGGTGGTTGGATTTTCATTGGTTGAGGAACTCAACACGATGGGTTCAGGGGTAGTGACGAGGGGAACATGTCCATTTTGTACATCTTTAGAGGGCTGGGCCTCTGGTTTCCTCGCTTGGGTTCCTTCGGTTGTGGGTGGTGGTTGTTCTTGTGTTTGGGGTGGTGGTGATGGTGCAGTGGAATTCCATGTGTTGAGCAACCGCGGCCTGGTTCTCCCCTCATGAGGTCCAAGACCTTGATCATCGGGGTCTGGGTCCTCATGGCGTGGCCTCTTTGTGGGCGGCTGCTTGAGCATGAAGCTCTGCTTCTCTTCCTCTTTTTCTCCTTCCTGAAGGATGCAAGATATGCTTTCAGGGCTTGTTGTCTTCGTCTCTCCTCCATCATGTGAAGGAGAGAGGTGGTGCGCCTTTGTTGGTCAGCAAGGCTCTGGGTGAGAGCCTTGGTCGGTTGAGCTGCTCGATGAATGAACTTGGCACTTATCTCGTTGAAAGAGGAGATAAGTGCCTTGGATAAATCCCTGAGATCGGCTCTTGTGGCATGCTCCGTGCCTGATGGTGATGCTTGTGGTGGCACGAAGGTGGTTGTGGATGTGGATGGAGGAATGGATAGGTTGGCGATGAGATTTCTCACCTCTGCAGTGAAGGAGGAGAAGACTGCATCGAAGGATGGGCCTGCAGAGGGAGGTGGGGGTGGAGTAGGCTGGGGGATGTTGGCAAGTATTGTGGCGGGGAGTTGGGTTAGGGTGGTTTGTATGGTGGCCATTTGGTGGGTGAGGGAGGCTAGGGTTTCATCGATTGATGAAGTGGTTTGAGGTGGGGCTTGTTGAGGAATTTGGGAGATGATGGTGGTTGGTAGGGTGTTAAGGTTCTGGAGGATGCTGTTTAGTTGGGTGGTTATGTAGGTAAGGTTCTCATCGGCCTCAGTTGCCTGGGCCGTGAGGGTGGCAATGAAGTGAATGAGGATTTGGTTTCTTTGGGTGGCAAGGGAGGAGGCGGTGTTGTGGTGTTAGGTGATGGTTTGCTGGAGCATTTGGAGATGTGTTGTATTGTCGCGGGTTTGGGTTTCAAGATGAGAGAGGTGTCGTTGAAGGATGGCAAGGGATTGTTGAAGGGTGGTGTTATCGGTTGATGGTGGGTTGTCAACAATCCCTTGGATGATGAGTTTAAGGTCTTCCAAGGACCGCTGAACTGAGTCAACAAAGGCTTGGAACTCGACCTTTGTGACCAGGTCGGCTATGGGGGTAACCCCTGCAGCAACGGATGCTGTAGGTTGAGCCTCTGCTCCTGAGGCGCCTTCGTTGCCTTGTGAAAATGTAGGCCATGAAGGACTTCCATCATGTCCTTGATAGCCTTCAAGTGAGGAGCTATCTCGTGATGTTGCTGCATCGGCTTCCTCTTCCTCAGCTTTAGAGACCGAGTCAGTGAAGCGAATGTGTGTCCCCTTCGGTAGATCAAATATCGAACGGGGGTGTGCAGGAAAGGGAGATCGCTCTGAACGATCTTGGGCTGTATCAATGTCAGAAGCAACACATGCTTCTGTGTGTGTGATAGGTTGTGTCGAGCCTTGAGGCGAAGGGGCTCTTATTTCTGCATCACCTCTCTGTTGGGAGAGGGGTGATGGAATGTGGGGTTCCTCAACTGATTCATCTCCAGATGCCCGAAAAATGGTCTCTGGATGGCTTTCTTGGGTAGGGTGTGGACTGGGTCGTCCTTGTTCAATACCCCTTTGGCTTTGATCGCCAGGGGTAGATGTGGTGGTTGCCCTTTGGGAAGTGGGTGGGGGAATTGTTTGAGTAGGGCCGGGGGAGGCACGATGAGTGTCATCATCATCATCATCTTCATCATCCAATGAAGATGCCTCTTGTGCTCCCTCGCTTGGTTCTGGGGACGGCTATATTCGCTCTGGGGTAGTTGCCCTTGGTTCCTGGGACAGCATAGAGTGTTCATAGGTGCGGCGGATCTTAGATGTCTCTGGAATGACACTGAGCATGGCCCTTGAGAGTGGCCGGTTGATGGTGTAACCCTCCTTCGATAGGGTGGGTCGATGGCCTTGCATTTTGAAGACATGAGTGAATGGTTCTTCAGCCGGTAGACCATATATCCTCATTGCGTCCCCTATGAAGAGGGCTAGGAAACAAGGAAATAGAACAGCAGATAAGGGCTTGTCGGTGGCCTGGAGCTTGCATTTCTTGACTACCGGCGAGTGGATCTCATTGTATATAAGAAAGGCGTAGTCAAGGTTGAGGTTGAAGAATAGCCCGTACATGATCGTCATTATATTGATGTTTCCTTGGTCCAATGACCCTAGCTTGCATGTGAAGGCCCTGTTCAAGATTGAGAAGAACATGTTCCACATTGGCGGTAGGAATTGTCGTTTGAAGTTAGAGGCGTTGCGTAGGTCACGATTGTAACCTAGCATCTTAATGAAGCGTAGTATGTCGGAGGTGGTGGGTGGTTCATCATATTCGGCAATGCCAAGCTCTCAACGAGTGGGAATGCACAAAACTCAAGATACTTTAGCCCGTGAAATTTTGAGCGAGCAGATCATGTCATTTGGGGCATCCATGTCCCCCATTATTCCATGGCTGTCGGGGTGGAATTCACAGGTCTGCTAGTACTGTTGGATGTACTTTAGTGGTACGCCGGTGTCAGCGATGGTCAGTGCTGGTAGAAGAATGCAATTCTTGAAGAACTCGATCATGACGGCAAACCTGTCGTCGAACAGGGTGTTTCTCAGTTCAATGGCGTGGTTGTTGGGCTTCATTGGAAGGAAAACGATTGCGCGGCTATCGGCGCCGATGGATTAAACGCGACTGTCGTTGTTGTTTGACACGTGGGAGGCGGAGGAGGCCATTGCTTAGGAAGTTGCACGTATAATCGTTCGTCAAATGCTATTTGCAGGTTTAAGGAAGCGAAAGAGGAAATGGAGGTAGAAGAAAGGTATTTATAGGTGGGGAGGAGGTGGGGGGTGGGGTGGGGGGGAATGGGAAACGGTTTCTTGATTATTATATTGAAATAATCATGAAAAAGTAGAGGCGGTTGGGTAATAGACGATTTGATTTGGAGATCGTGAGCCGTCTTGATTGTACGTGCCATTAATGTTGAAGGACACGTGTCAAGGCGGGGTTAGGGAAGGGAAATTTGAAAGGGTTTATGGGGAACAGGCTGTATATGGTGTCAGGCACGTGTGAGGATGACATATGGATTATTTGAAATAAGAAGTTATTCCAAATAATATCTCGTGAAATATTAATCCAAAAACAATTCAAATTTAAAATCCCATCTAATTGTAAGATTAATACGAATTACGAAGTTTTGGTCTTCTAAAAACCCATGTTGTATAGTTTTTAGTCACAAAAGCTTCAATTTTGTATAATCTTTAGAAAGTTTTCCAATTTTGATGGGTTTATGGATGAAAGAGATTTTGTCATGGAACAAGAGGAGTTCTTGTTTCACATAACCCTTTTGATGGGGAACCAAAGGTGGTCTGGGTGTATATTGATGAAGGAATTCATCGATGAAATGTTGGATTGCATGATTAAGAAGCCTTGGATGACAAACCCTAGGCTCTGTTTAAGCATGGGCAATCCATTATGTAGGACCAGAGGGGCTCTGGTTTGATACTTGGTGTATTATGTAGCATTTAGATGTCTAGAGGCTCTGGATAGTGGAACCAGAGGCTCTGGTATGAAAAATGCATATGTATGCAATGGATATTCATGATGAATGAATAGCTCCCCCTCAAATGATGCATGTATATTGGTTGAGTTTTAAGAAACTCCCTTAGAACCAATAATAAGGATGATTGAGGTGACCAGAGGCATTGGTCTATAGAACTAGAGGCTCTGGTTGTGAAGGATGACGAAATAAAGGTATGAAATGTGGCTAAGTGTGCAAGTGGAGATGCATATAAATGGGTCTTTGAGACCAGAGGGCTCTGGTTCCAAAGATAATGAATCTAGAGGCTCTGGTCTTTAGAACCAGAGGCTCTGGTTGTAAAGGCGAGGAGAAAGATGTATGAGAAAATGGTTAAGTGTATGTGAAAGAGTATAATGGTTGAGCCTTTGAGACCAGAGGGGCTCTGGTTCCAAAGGCTTTGAATCTAGAGGCTCTGGTCCTTAGAACCAGAGGCTCTGGTTCCAAAGGCGATGAAATGAAGTAAGAAAATATGGTTAAGTCCATGTGAAGTGAGAGGGGGGTGAAACGATTTGGGTCCAAAGAGGCTCTGGTTGCAAAGAGTACGTATCCAAAGGCTCTGGTCTTTAGAACAAAGGCTCTGGTGGTCTTAGAGATGATAAGAAAGATCAATGAAAGGGGAATTTAGCGTGCCAAGTCTTATTTGGAAACCAAAGGTCTCTGGTTGCAAAGGAATTGAAAACCAGAGGCTCTGGTCTTTAGAACCAGAGGCTCTGGTTACATAGAAGAAATGCGATGGGGTCCAAAAAGGGCTCTGATCTCAAAGGATGAGAATCCAGAGGCTCTGGTCTATAGAACTAGAGGCTCTGGTCACAAAGAGAGAGAATCTAGAGACTCTGTTCTATAGAACCAGAGGCTCTGGTTGCGAAGGCAATACTTAGTGAATAAAAGCTAAGTTTTTGCTTTGGACCAGAGTTCTCTGGGTCCAAAGGCGATGAAAAACTTTAAGCCATATTAAAATATTTCTTCATGGCCAAAGGCTCTGGTGTTTAGAACCAAAGACGCTGGTTTGGAGTACTTATTGATTATGGCTTCTTGCTATGTATCACTTGGAGGCATAACCATGAGATATTGAGAATATCTGATTTAAGAATATTTATTGCCTTTAAGTGGTGAGATTCGGCATACCCATCTTGCTGACTAGTAATAAAAATCTTTTCTCATCAAGAGCTTTTGTGAAAATGTCAGCAAGTTGAATCTCAGTGGGAACAAAATAAATTTCTATATTTCTTTTTTCAACATTGTCTTTCAGAAAATGGTACCTTACATCGATGTGCTTGGTCTTGGAATGCTGCACTGGGTTT
>NW_020200989.1:0-2595 GCF_001531365.2 Cynara cardunculus var. scolymus
ACCAGTTTCCAGAACCTCTGTGAGACACGACAGAGGTTCTGTCACTTGAGACTTGTACGCTTGAGCATCTTCTGCTGTTGGTCCTCTGTGGTCTTCTGTGACAGATCATCTTCTGTCAACACTTGCAGTGTTACTTTTTCCATACTTCTACATTTAATGAAATGAGAGCTAACATTGTTTCAGTTTGTTGCCTTTTTGATTCAGAAGTCGGTTCCTCAAATTTCGTTAAATCGTGTTCACGGCGACAAGCATACTCCACAGCTTTATTGAAACTCGGAATATCACGATTAACAACAAACTCCTGGATTTCTCTCATCAGACCATCAACAAAATGCTCTATTCGATCATGTTCAGAAGATAAGAATCGTAAGGAAAAATGTGCCTTACGATTAAATTGAGTCTCATACTCAATCACAGACATGTTCCCTTGCTTGAGTTCCAAGAATTCTTTCTCAAGCCTTCGTTGCAAGTCGATCAGACAAAATTGCTCAAGGAAACGAGTCTAAAAAGACTCCCAGGTCAAGCTTTCTCGTTCATTTTCAGTCAGGGATTCAAAAGTTGCATCCCACCAAGTGAGTGCACGCTCTGTCAACATTGCATTAGCATAATTCGCTTTATCCTCATTCATCACTCGGTAAATTCGAAACTCTTTTTCAGTGTTTTGAAGCCACAGCACCGCGATTACCGGGTAAGAGAGTCCAGTGAATTCAGTAGCACCACTACTTCGAAAGCTTTTAAACGAGACCCGTTCAGATTTGGGTTTTGAGAGACCACCCAGCTCTTTCTCTTTACCCTTTTCTATGTCATGCTTATGATGTTTAAAAGTTTGTTGAACGAAAGTCGTAAGTCGTTTCATTAAGCGTTCACTACGGGGAGACAATGGTGTAGCATCCTCATTCAGGTTGAGGTCGGGATCTTTTTCTCCAACATTAGGGTTTGTTGGAGTGTGACTAACAACATCACCATCAGCCATCATCCTAAAAGGTGCACACATGGTGAGAGTATTAAAATATAGAGTATTAAATAGTATCCTATTTATGGTCCCTTACCCAACCTTGGTCTTTCCTAATGGTCCATATCCCGTATAAATCATCGCATAGTTATTATATAACATCAACGCCTAGTTTAAGTCTAAATACCATTATTGATACCTAGTTCACTTAAACTATTGCTCTGATACCATATTTGTAACACCACGATTACAAAACAAACACTTACCAACCTTCATTAAATAAATTTTAGTTTCAAAAACCTCAAGATACGGGATTGCGATTTACAACCCAAAATACATAATTTTAAGACTTAATAAATACATAGCTAACAAAAAAAAACATAATCATCGAGGACATGTCTACCCGGAATATACATACTATGAACAACCCAAAAGTATAACTTATACCTAAACTCAAAAGTAGGCTTTAAACGTCAATCCCTAATCGATCATCCGACCTTGTTTTTGCCTTTGCCAATTTGCCCTGAAAAGTTAAAACCACTAAAAGATAAGCTRTAYGGCTTAGTRAATTTATGTGGAAAAATATGGTTACAATGTGTTATATAAGCGTACATACTACGAAATAAAGAAGGTCTCGAAAGAAATTTTGCATAACAACACGACAACAACTTAGTTGTACCACATGATGTCCTTTACAACAACCTACTTTGAACGTGGGAATCACAAAAGAATGTTCAACATAGAAAAAAACATCAATATAATCAACATCATACTCGAGATCAAGCAAGGTCACATACCAATTAACTTCACACACAAACATAAGACTTGGCACCAAATCCGCCCTTCTTCTTCCGGATTATGCCAAAGTCCTATACTCACCCCCTGGCTCCCACTAGGCAGTGAGTATGGCAGCTAGGGCTATAAAAGAACCGAATGTTCAGCGACCCGTTCATGAACCGTTCGGCGGGAAGTTCGTTTATGTTCGTTTATTTAATAAAGGAACGAACATGAACAATTTTTTTTGGTCGTTTAGTTAAACGAACGAACATGAACAAGAGTCTCGTTCGTTCAGTTATGTTCGTGAACGTTCGTTCATTTACCGTTCGTTTACGTTCGTATATATTTGTTCGTTTATTTTGTTTATATATTAAAATATAATATATAATCTTTTATTTATTTACTTTGAATTCAAATAATATTTATTTATGTTTTTTTATGTTCGTTTAGCCCGTTCGTTTAGCCCATTCATTTATGTTCGTTTGTTTAACATGTTAACAAACGAACATAAACGAAAACGAACACACTTTATTTCTAAACGAACGAACACGAACACAAAGATTTTCGTTCGTTTAGCGTTCGTGTTCATTCGTTTGTTCGGTTAAGTTAAACGAACGAACATGAACAAGCCTCCGTTCGTGTTCATTCGGTTCGTTTACAGCCCTAATGGCAGCCCCTCCGGTTGTCTCACCCGGACTCTATGGGATATCGGCAATCGGCGCCCAAAACACACCACAAGACAATACAAGCAATAAGACCAATTCGAGGTGATAATCTAGAACTAACATGAATCATGGATAAACAATAAAACATCATAGCATATATAATCACAAAGTACACACATATGTCCACATAAACTCACCATG
>NW_020200989.1:2720-12091 GCF_001531365.2 Cynara cardunculus var. scolymus
GCCTTAAATTATGCTTAAATAACATCTGGAGTTCATATATAAAGTCTTATTAGCAATGCACAACAATAACATAAAATTAACCCTTTTTAATTCAAGTTTTCTACTTTAGTTTTCTCCTTACAGCACCTACTTGCAGACCTGTTTTGACCTTCTTAAACTCAAAATCATTAAATTACTTTCAAATATGAATTGTAGAACTTTTTCTTACCTTTTCAGAGCCTATTTGTACATATTTTTAGGAGTTTTCTACAATTTTATACGATTTTTCTAAAACAGATCTTATACTAAGACTTTCAAACTCGAAAATAACTATTTTTCACCTTTTCATGTTAAACTCCAAACCATTTTGTACCAAATTCAAATATTAGTCTTATATTACCATAACTTATATGAAATCATCATGAATCCATCACTATTTTACTAAACATTCACCTAGTTCATCTTCATATAAGGTGGACTATCAAAAGTCAAACTTTCCCAAACCATATCGTGTATACACAACTATTTCTTGTTATCTAATCATGATTTCCACAAGATAATAAGTTATGTATTACATATCCTACACAATATCAAGATTTCAGCTTATAATTCTCAACATGCAACCCTAATTTCATGGTTTCTTGAACTCAAAGTGAATACATTATCAAAAATAGAAGCATACCTTCAATAATCTTGCAAAATTTCACCAATTTCTTGCTAAAACACCCAAGTTTGGTTCCCTTGAAGAGTACAGAAGCTTAGAAATGAAAATGGGGAAGAATTGGGGCTGAATTCGTGTTTATATGTCTAAAACCCGAGTTGGGTAGGTTTGACCCTGTTGGGTACCCGTTTTGACCATTAAACACTAAAAATTGCATAACTTTTCACTCGAAACTTCGTTTTCGATAAGGTTTTCTCCTACGCGTTCATAACAAGATAATCTATAATTTACAATAAAAAAATTCATAAAAGACCTCCCAATAACAGCAGTTTTCATATTTGTACTAGTTATGCTTTCCTTTGAAATTTTGCCGTTTTTGATTTTGAGTTCGAAATCCCGTAAAAAATTTCCGACACCTCCAACAACTCCTAATAGATCCAAAACTTAGTTCCAAAGCTTAACATCCTATCAAAAACCTCCCTATTGAGTATTGTGCACGTAATTTATCGAAATCATACCGTAATTTGAAAAAAACTTGCATAAAATGCAATCTACGCGACTTTTCCGACTTCCGACAATTCTAACACTTCATATTAACTTATTCAAAGGTGTTCCAACATTTAGATTACCATTTAGATCTTCCATTCAAGTTTTGGGTAGATTTTTCTCATTTAGGCACTCTAGATACCTACCCAACTATCATGTATGCAATGAACTTTGTATGTTGAACCCTCACATTGTCTAATTATGTCAATTGTGAGGTGTTTGCACCAATCTTACCTTCTACATCTCATTCCAATTATGAGTTCTACTTATAGCTCACTAGTATACTTAGCATTTTAGCAATTTTTTTTAAATAACACATAAGGTATGCTTATATTACTAGTTTAACATATTTAAATAGGTGGATGTTACAGATTCCTTAGGTTCATATTGATATTGTTCACATAGGCAAGTAGAATACATGATATCTAGTCGACTAGCTATAAGATACAGAAGAGACCCTATCATTCCTTTATAAACAGTTACGTTTACAAGCTTTCCATTTGGATCCTTGTTAAGAGAGAGTGGAGAAGCCATTGGAGTCTTCATAGATGAACTATTAGATAGATTAAACCTTTTCAGCATGTCACGAACATACTTACTTTGACTGATAAACATACCTTTATCTAAGTGTTTGATCTGGAGACCTAAAAAGAAAGTTAGTTCTCCCATCATGCTCATCTGATATTTTTTCTTCATGCGATCAGCGAATCGAAAACACAAAGAGGGATTAGTGGAACCAAATATAATAACATCGACATAAATTTGGACTAAAATGATGTGACCTTTAACTTTCCTAAGAAATAATGTCTGGTCAATCTTTTCATGTACAAATTTCTCAGAGATGAGAAACGAAGAAAGGGTATCATACCAGGCACGAGGAGCCTGTTTTAACCCATAAAGAGCCTTATCCAAACGATAGACATGGTTTGGATACTTAGGGTCAAGAAACCCCGGAGGTTGTTAAACATAAACTTCCTCTTGAAGTTTTCCATTAAGGAAAGCACGCTTTACATCCATTTGGTAGACTTTAAAGTCTTTATGGGCAGCAAAGGCTAGGAAGTGTCGAATTGCTTCGAATCTAGCCACTGGTGCAAAGGTTTCGTCATAGTCGATCCCTTCTTCTTGTCTATAACCCAGAGCAACAAGTCGAGCCTTGTTACGGGTTACCACACCTTCTTCATCCAACTTGTTGCAATAGACCCACTTGGTACCTATCAATGTTCTGTCAAAAGGACGTAGGTCGAGGTACCAGATTTTGTTCCTATCAAACTCAATAAGCTCCTCGTGCATGGCAAGGACCCAACTAGGGTCTGAGATAGCATCATTGATTTTCTTGGGTTCAACTAAGGAAAGAAAGTTGACAAAGAGACAAATATTACCTAAACCACGACGAGTTTGAATACCTACATCTGAATTACCAAGAATTTGACGAATTGGATGGTCTTTACTATATCGCTGAGCTGGTAGAGGATTATCATCTGAGTAGATAGCTTCAGGAACAGAGGATAAGGCTTCAGTTGTAGTGTCTTCAGCAATAAGAACAGTTGCTAAAGAAGCCTCAGTTTCAGTGACTGATAAAGGTTCAGATGCTGAAGGCATTTCATTCACTGATTGATTAGTGTTTGAAGTAGAAGGAGGAATACATCTAATGGGCACGGCAACGATCTCTAAAGAAGATACGTTGGAGTGACTTGTTGCAACTGGAATGAAAAGTGGATCATCTTCAGCATCAGAGGCTTCAGTGTTGAGAGGAACACTGAAGGAAGCTTCAGGCTGTTCATAGTGAGAGAACATCCAGTTTTCTAATTCATCATCATCATTTAAGTTGGGTTCAGAATTAGCTGATTGAGATTCATCAAAACTGACGTGCATAGTTTCTTCTATCATTTGTCTTTGTTTGTTGAATACTCTAAAGGTTTTGGATACTGAAGAATATCCAAGAAAGATTATTTCATCAACTTTGGGGTCGAACTTTCCGAGTTGGTCATGGTTGTTGAGAATATAATAAGTGCAACCAAAGATGTGTAGAAAGCTAATAGAAGGCTTTCTTCCATGGAAAAGTTCATAAGCCGTCTTCTTGAACCTTTTTACAAGTAGCGATCGATTGTGAGTGAATCAAGCGATGTTGCCAACTTCAGCCCAAAAATGATTAGGGAGATGGGATTCGCTGAGCATTGATCGAGCAGCCTCTATGATTGTTCGATTTCTCCTTTCAGCGACCCCATTTTGCTGAGGAGTTCTCACTGAAGAAAAGTTGTGATAAATTCTCTTGTCCTCAAAGAAGTTATCCATAGTACTATTTTTGAATTCGGTGTCATGGTCACTTCTTATAGATCATACTTTAATGTTGTTAAGTACCTCTATTTTTTTGATGACCGAAATGATATCTTCAGGTGCTTCATCATTCGATCTGAGGAAGAAGACTCATGTGTACCTGGAATACTCATCAACAATGACGAGTGTGTACTTCTTTCCAGTTATAGATTGCACGTTGACTAGACCAAAGACATCCAGTGCAAAAGCTGAAGAGGTGCAGTCACTGAAGAGATTTGCTTTGACTTAAAGCTAGCTCTTGTTTGTTTTTCTTTTTCACACGCTGAGCAAAGAGATTCCTTTGCAAAGGAGTGTTGCGAAAGACTAGTGACAAGATCATTTCTAGACAATTCACTGAGTGTCTTGAAGTTAAGATGAGAAAGTCGTTTGTGCCATAGCCAGTTGATATCTGACGAGGCTTTAGAGAAGAAACAGTTTTTCTCAGTGATAGAAGAATCCATATTGATGATATAGACATTCTCCAAACGAGAACTGGCCAAGGCAACCTTATCATCTTTGTCGTAGACGCAACATGAATTCTTAGAGAATTTTACTATGTAGTCTTTGTCACACAGTTGACTGATGCTAAGAAGGTTGTGCTTCAGTCCTTCAACGTATGCAACTCGTTTGAAAGTGGTTGCACCATTGGTTAATATACCAAAACCTCTGTATATCCATTTTCATTACCTCCAAAGGCCATGGAAGGTCCTCTTTTTTCCTTGTAGTTGATTAGCAGGGTTTTGTCTCCAATCATATGCCTTGAGCATCCACTGTCTAAATACCATATGCCTTTGACATCCTGTACAAGGGAATAGTTTAAAAATTCTTTTGGTACCCAGCTATTGGGGTCCAGTACTGTTAGAGGCATCATCCACTGATGTTGAAGAACCATCATCAGCAGACGGCATCACTAAAACTGGAGAGGTTTTAGTGGAAAGGGGAACAACCTCTGACGCTAGAGAGATAGAGTCAGTGGAAGTCTTCACTGAGCCTGATGAAGAGGGTACAGTGGATGGAACTACAACATTTAATGATGAAGGCTCAACAGTAGTTGTTGTCTTCACTGAGCCTGAGGAAGAAGCTCCAGTGGTTTTCTTCACTTTGGTTGCTTTTGTAGCCTTAGTGGAGGATTTTTCTTTGGTTGATTTCTCAGACTTAGCTACTTTCTTGCCCTTAGCTGGTGGATCAGCCTTGGCGGCATAAGGACACTTACTAGCAATATGTGTATTTTCACCACAGTGTTTACACTTCCTATAGCTAAAAGTAGCTTTAGGGCCGGGAAGTATCAGATTAGAAGAGAGAACAGCTCTGAGGATTCCCTTCTCATTAGTTCTTGGAGGAACTTTTGACGCTTTGGAGTCCTTAGGTGGAGCATTCACCTTGATCTGAGACTTAGACTTCTGAGCGGATTTAGATTTCTTAGTCTTTGTGGAGAAAGAAAGTTTACAAGATGAAGGAATAGACCTAGATCTATTTGACTTGTTAGACTTCTTAGGAAAAGATGCTATGATAATGGATTTACCTTTGTCTTTGCAACCAGAACTCGATGGAGTTCCATCAAGATGACTCTCAGTTAAAGAAGACTGAGAGGAATAAGTGTCAGGAATGGAAGAGACAAAGGTACCAAACTTAAGCCTGGACCTTTCAGTGACACATTCTTCTTGATCATAGGAAAATCCTATACCAGTCTTTATCTTGGCCGGGATCTGAGCGTTGATGATCTCAGAGGCTTTGACAGAGGCTTTGCACCACCCTTCAATGGTAGTCTTCTCAGCCTTAAGTTCAGCGATTGCTCGCTTACGCTCAGCGATAGCCTGTTTGCGTTCAACATTGATGGCTTGGTTTACAATGACATGATCCTTTAGGTTTTCTTCAACCTTGGTCAACTCCTTGATCTTAGAATGGCAAATCTTCAACTATTCTTGAAGATCAAGATTAAGCATTTTTTTCTTTAGATTTGCCATTGAGGGCATTGTAAAGATCCACAATCAACGTATCTAGTGCAGAAAGGCGAGAAGAAGAAGAAGAATAAGAGGGTTCATTCATGATACATACCTGAGTAGGAGAAGAGGATGAGGGATCATTTGAAGTAGATGTCTTTGAAGCATTTTCTTTGACATCCTTGGCCATTAAGCAAAGATAGGCCATATCTTCCTCATCAGATGATGATTCATTAGATGAATCAGCTCAATCATGCTCTTCAGCAATGCCTTTCGATGGTGATTCTTCATCTTCTTGTACTTCTCCTTCAGCTTCAGGTATTTATCATCCCTGGACTAGAAGGAGGATAGGGTTCTGGAAGATGGCGTTGTAGTCTTCTTGGATCTATATTCACCTGCAAAGTGACCTGTGTGGTGACAGTTGTAGAAGATCACTGAAGCCTTGTCTACTTTATCAGACTTTGGCTTTTCCTTCAAGGTCAGCGAGGGAGATCTGCGGAAGTTGCTTTTGCTGGTGAATCTCCTAAAAGATTTAGTCAAAAGAACTAGTATCAAAATCTACAAGATCAGATTCTGATACATCCTCAGAGTTAGTAGAGTCTAACTCTGTAATTACAACAGGAGGAAGAGAAGAAGAAAAAGAAAAAGAAGGGGTTTAAGCTGAAGCATCCTTAGGGATCAAAGCTAACGGAAAGCTTTTTATTTCTCTGAAATCTTTGATCAGATTCCTTTTCAGCTGACGAGATTGCTCATGATTAAGCAGGATCCCGTAAAGAGTAGAATAAGAAAGAGAGGACATGTCATTGGACATCTTAGGACACATGGAATAAGTGTCCCAAGATTCAGAAAGACATTCTAGAAACTTAGTTAAAGTTTCAAAATTAGAATATTCCCTGCCTACAGTCCTAAGATCAATAAGAAGACAATTAAAATGTTGATGTACTTCAGACAGCGTCTCAGTCTTTCCATAGGGAAAGCTTTCATACTGCCTTACTAAGTTAATCTTCCTTGATTCTTGAACCTGAGAGGTTCTTTCATATTGAACACACAGAATGTCCCACATGGATTTGGAGATTCTAAGTTTCATCACTGAGTGATAAACCTCATCAGGAAGAGACATAGCTATTATAGACCTAGCGTGAGTGTCTATAGTTATTTTCTTCTTATCTTCATCGCTCCACTGGTGAGGGAGCTTTGGGATCTGCTGTTCAGGAATCGCGGCAATCGTAGCTATTTCAGGAACAGCTGGAGAAATAGCAAATGGTACATATGGTCCATTTTCTATGTAGTGTGGAATTTCAGGATCCATACCTTCTAGAAAGAGGGACATCTGATTCTTCCAAAGACTAAAGTTGTCTCGGATAAATCGGAGAGGTTTGGTAAGAGAGTCATTGTTTTGAAAGTGTATGTTTGTGTTTTGTAAAGCCATTTTAAAAGCAATAAAATTATCTAAAGAAGGAGACAATACAATGCAAAAAACAACTAAACAACTAGAGAAGATAAAAGACTGCTCTGATACCACTTGTTGGTCCTGTTAAGGTCTACAAGATGTGTACAACAGTTTGTAGAAGGGGGGATGAATACAAACACAAAATTTTCAAATTTAAAATATATATTGATAAGAGAAGATCAATACAAATTTTACAAGATTGTTTGCGGAAAGATAAGGTAGACAAAACCTATCTAAACAATCTAAAAATTACACACTAATTTTTAGCAAATAAATAAAAGATTTGTTGTTAAAGAAATAGAAGAAAGTAAGTTCTATCTGGGAGAGAACTTGTTTAGAATGCAACAAAGAGATTCTAACTTGCTCTTGAAGATGAGCGTATTTGTTCTTAGATGTGTGTGTTCTTTTACTTAAGCATAAGTAAGTTCAGAGTAAGGGTTAATAGTATCTCTGCATGGAAATAGAACACATCTATTTATACCGATTGCATTAAATGCACATTTAATGCAACGTGGTAGGGTTAGAACACGTGTCAAGCCTTAAGGGGAATACTTATCCTTTGCTACAGTGAATAGTATAAAAGCCTATTCATGAGCAGACATCCATTCATAAAGTTGGAGGGTAATAGAGTCAACTAATCGGCTCCGTACCATATTAACGTTTAGAAAGGGTATGGGTTTGTCCTTTGTGTATGTAAGGACAAGACAACAACAATCATGCTCAACAAGCTTCTTTTGATCACTGAACACTGGAATAACCTGAAGGTCTCTTCAGCATTCGTTGAGGCTTGGGCAGTCTTCACACATATGTAGACAAGGTTGTAATCACTGAATACCACTTTACATCATGTACTCGCCAGTCTCTAATCTTCAGTTTCAGTCTTCGACTTTCGCTGAAGGTTATTTGGTGTGAGTGTTGTCTTCTTGAAGTATCGATGTTGCTGATTGGATTTACAATACAAGTTCTTTAGCGATCACTAAACAGACTCAGTGATGATCGCTGGAACTGAAAAGCAAAACATAAATACGTCACATAGGGTAAAAGAGATTATCATCAAATCAAATGAGAGAGAGGATCAACACATTTCTTATTCTGTCCTAGTCGGTGATGGTTCTAAAGTACCTATAGTGACTTCGGGACATGCCCCCTTTCCTGTCTCTAGCCTTTACCGAACACTTCATCTTAATGATGTCCTCATTAACCCCCAAAATTATTAAAAATATTGTCTATCTTCGCAAATTCACGAGTCAAAATAAAGTTTCTATTGAATTTGACGAATTTGGTTTTACTCTCCATGATTACAGGACCTGCCTACCACTAATTTGTTGTGACAGTAACAGTTCTTTATATCTGGTCCTCCCTGCCACTCCACAAGCATTTGTCTTCTCTATCCAATCCACGTGGCATCAACGGCTCGGTCATCCCAGTGATCAAGTCTTGAAGTCACTAGTTTCCAATATATTTATTTCATGTCCGCATGATAAAAAAATGTAATGTGTTCTTCCTGTCAACTTGGAAAGCATATTAAGCTTCCTTTTTCTCTTTCTGATTCGGTTGTTTCCAATGCTTTTGATATTATCCATTCTGATGTGTGGACTTCTCATAATTCAAGTATTAGTGGTTTACGCTATTATGTCATTTTCTTAGACGATTACTCGCACTATCTTTGGGTTTTTCCATTACGTCAAAAATCGGATGTGTTCTCTAAATTTCAAGAATTGTTTACCTATGTCAAAACACATTTTAATAAAACCATCAAATCCCTCCAGTGTGACAAGGGGGGGAATATGACAACAAAACTTTTCGTTATTTCTTTTCCACTCACGGTATCACCTTCCGCTTCTCATGTCCTCACACATCCGAGCAAAATGGGAAATCCGAACGCATGCTACACATCATTAACAACGTCATGCGAACATTTCTTTTTCACTCTCATATTTCACCGACCTACTAGGTCGAAGCCCTTCATATGGCCACCCATCTATTAAATATCCTTCCCTCCACCATTATCCAAAACGAAACACCTCATTTTCGCCTCTTCCGCAACGACCCTACCTATACCCATTTTCGCATCTTCGGATGTCTATGTTATCCTCATCTCACTTTCTTACACAAACTTCAACCACGCACCACCCCATGCGTCTTCCTTGGCTACCCGACACATCATCGGGGGTTTCGTTGTCTTGATCTTTCCTCCAGCAAGATCATTATCTCTCGTCACGTCATCTTTGACGAGACTGTCTTTCTATTTGGCTTTGTTACTCCCAACGAGCCTCCCTCCTATGCCTTCCTTGATGAGCCTTCCGACTCTTCCCCCATCCGTCGTCCTTACCTTGTGCCTTGTCATCCCACTCTGTTGGTCCCAAAGGGTCTACAAGAATACTAAACAGTTTGTAGAAGGAGGGGGGATGAATACAAACACAATTTTCAAATTTAAAATATATATTGATAAAGAAGATCAATACAGATTTTACAAGATTGT
>NW_020200989.1:16207-18961 GCF_001531365.2 Cynara cardunculus var. scolymus
CGCCAGTCTCTAATCTTCAGTTTCAGTCTTCGACGTTTGCTGAAGGATCTTTGGTGTGAGTGTTGTTTTCTTGAAGTATCGTTGTCTCTGAATGAATTACAAAATAAGTTYTTCAGCGATCACTGAACAAGCTCAGTGTATGATCGCTGGAACTGAAATTACAGACACAGAAATACATCGAAAGGAAAAAGGGATTATCATCAAATCACTGAGAGAGAGGATCAACACACTCCCACCTCCACACCTCCTTCTGAGACCGTGTCCCCTCCTTCCGACACTATAGCTCACACAGTCGACCCAATTCCCTCTCACAAACCTTTGGCCTCCTCCATCCCAACTCCTTCGAACACACCGTCCACTATCGATCCTACCCCTCCTATCCACTCCACACATCCCATGACCACCCGCACTAAGAGCGAGATTGTCAAACCCATTGAGCACCTTAATCTCCACACTGCTGCCCTTTCACCCGTCCCTAGGTCCCACCTACAGGCACTGCATGACCCTCACTAGCGCCAGGCCATGAACGAGGAACATCGCACTCTACTGACAAATGGCACTTTGGTTCTTCTTCCTAGACCCCCAGGGTCAATGTGGTTCGGTCGATATGGCTATTTTGCCACAAATTTCATGCTGATGGATCTCTTGCAAGATATAAAGCCCGTCTCGTAGCCAATGGTCGCAACCAGCAGCTGGGGATAGACTGTGATGAGACCTTCGTACAGTTCTCAGTCTCGCCATCTCCCGCCAGTGGCATATTCACCAGCTAGACGTGAAGAATGCCTTCCTTCACGACCATCTTTAGGAGACAGTTTATATGCATCAGCCACCTGTGTTCTGCGACTCTCGCTATCCGGACCATGTATGTCACTTACAGTGGTCTCTATATGGCCTCAAGCAGGCTCCACGTGCATGGTATCATCGGTTTGCCTAGTACGCCTTACAGATTGGTTGCTACCATAGCCGGATGGACTCATCTCTGTTCATCTACCACACACCGCGTGCCACTGTATATCTTCTTCTATATGTGGATGATATCATCCTCACGGCATCTACACCCATGTTTCTTCAGCAGATCATATCTCAACTGAGCCGCGAATTCGCCATGACTGATTTAGGCGATCTTCACTATTTCCTAGGTGTCTCGGCTGTCCGGTCTTCCACGGGTTTATTCCTCTCTCAACGACAGTATGTGGTTGACATTTTAGAGCGGGTAAAGATGCTTCATTGCAACCCCGCACGGACTTCTGTCGAGCCGGTTCATAAACTGGACGCTACGGGTCACCCGGTTTCCGATCCTACTTTATATCGTAGCCTGGCTGGTGCTCTTCAGTATCTCACATTCACCCTCCCCGACATTGCTTTTGCTATTCAGCAGATCTGCCTATACATGCATGATCCGAGGGAACCCCACTTTCATGCCCTATAGCGGGTTCTACGTTACATCCGTGGTACCTTGTCTCATGGCCTACAACTTCATGTTTCCCTTTCCTCATACCTCATTGCATATTCCGATGCAGACTGGGGGGATGCCCGGCCTCCAGGTGGTCGACATCAGGCTATTGTGTTTTCCTTGGCGACAATCTTGTCTCATGGTCCTCAAAGCGCCAAAGGGTTATATCTCGTTCCAGTGCTGAAGCTGAATATCACGGTGTCGCAAATGTCGTGGCAGAAACAAGCTGGCTACGCAATCTAGTTCAAGAACTCCACTGCCCAACGAACAAGGCAACTCTTGTATATTGTGACAACGTTAGTGCCGTCTATATGTCTCACAATCCGGTTCAACATCAACGCACCAACACACATTGAGATTGATATCCATTTTGTCATAGACAAAGTTGCTCTCGGCCTTGTTCGAGGGCTCCACGTTCCATCCAGTTCTCAATACACAGATATCTTCATGAAAGGCCTTGCCACATCTATATTTCATGATTTATGTTCCAGTCTGAACGTCCGACAACCTCCCGATCAAACTGCGGAAGGATGTTAGTGTTTATTATTTGCTTAGCCCACTTGTATTTCGATCATTATGCATAGTCTAGCCCATTGTAATGTATTTTTGTATATAACCCTTGTAACTCCCATGATTGAAATGAAGGAATCATTTCCTGTATTACTAAGTTGACAAATTTTCGTAATCTTATATTTATCTTCTTTGACAAATATGAAGTCTAGAATTTTCATCTTATTTATATATGAAGTTTCAATATGATTCATAAATACGAGTTATGGTCATAATTAAATTTATTGAAATACGAGTTATGGTCATAATTAAATGAACGCGATCATTAAAATTTCATATTTCCTTATATGTAAAAGCATTCTTACGATCTTCATCCTTAAAGCTAAAAATATCTTCTTTGCTATATCGATGTACTTAACATCGAATTAATCTTATAAATTAAATTTTGTCGGTTTTCAAATATCACCATGATCACTGTAAATCTTTAATACAAAAAACATGTTAGTTGTATTTCATTTAAACAAAAATGTCTAGTTAATTTTCCTGAAATAACAAAACCCATATATATATATATATTATGCAACCCTTGACATTTGTGCAATCAATTCAACTCAATCTCAACCGTCCATTTCATTTGATTAATATGTGATTTCATAGAAGTTTTGATTGTTTTCTAATATAAAAATATTGATCAAAATTAATGAACCATATTCATCTTCCATAAATATTCAAATCATAATAAATGAACTCTCATCATTTTCATAAATATCTCAATTTATTGGGTTGCATTG
>NW_020200989.1:19276-55150 GCF_001531365.2 Cynara cardunculus var. scolymus
AAAAATTATGATTGGTTGAATGAGGTTTTCACAGTTTTTACAAATTGAGTGGTTTTTATTTGAACGCTCCCGTGTGTGTATATATATATATATATATATATATATATATATATCGGTCATAATATTGTTCTATGTATTTTTTTTTTCTATATTACATTTATTTGAATATTATCTATAATATATTATAAAATATTTGACAAAAACTTTTAAAAACCATTAATTATTTTGCATTAAGTGTCGTGTATTAATGCATATTACTTAAAATTTAAGATTACAAGTAAATTATGCGTATGTACAGCTTATTAAAGCTCCATTTTAAATTTGTATAACTAACTGCAGATAAATATAATTAAATACAAGATAAACCTCTCATTTTAAATATAAAAAATTTAAAACATATTTAAGATAATTATTAAGTTTTAACAGAATCATTATCCTTATAAAAAATTTATTGTTAAGTCAAAAATAAATTACTTCATTTTGACCTTAATTAAAGTATAACAAACAAATTGAAATAAAAAAAAAATTGTATAAAAAAACGAGAACTTTTAAATGGTTAATTTGATACTAATATTAATATACTTTTTCAAATATTTTTATTCAAAAGTAAAATATTATTTCTCTCAAAATCACATAAACCATATTATAATAACAAAGATGAAAATAAAATGAAACATTAAGACGAAAAATTATCTTGTGACATTGCACGAGTACCCTTCTAGTAATAATATAAATATATAACCCTCATAATTAAAAACAAATTAATTATATGTTAGAGTATTATCTTATGAATCATTCATCAGTTTTAAAAACTTGTCATATAAAAAGTAGTTTGTTTTTGGAAAAAAATATTATAATCTTACATAAAAACAGATTTATCAATAACTAGCTACTGCAGCATAACCGGATGTAAAAGTTGTTAGTAGTTTATAATAGAAAATTAAAGTAATTGTTATTAAAAAATCCAAAATTTATCTTCTATTATGTTATATTAATCAAATCGATATATTTTGTGTTTTGGACGTGTTTGTTAGTTTGTTTTTTTATTGAATTCAAACGTGAAGATTCATGAAATAATATTTATACAATAATAAGTGATAAACTTAAATTATAAAAGATTATATGTTAATAAGTTATTTTTGTAAGTTTTACCAAAGGTTTCAGAGAATCTTCAATCATACTAAGGGGTCGTTTACCAAACACTAACTCGGGTAACACCAAGTTACATTACCTTACTGGATGAATATGATAAGGACCAAGAATCTTACCCAGTAAGAGCGAGACAAAGACCAAGAGTCTTACCCGGTAAGTGACGAAATCTTACCACGATAAGCGCTTACCGAGTAAATTGTTGCACACGATACCATTTTGGTGGACTAAAATCTTACTCGATAAGTAAATGATAATGTTAAATTTTACCGATAAGTACTTACTGGATAAGTGTTTGATAAACGGCCTCTAAATTAACATAAAGAGTTATTTGTTTACAAATAAATGCGAGAGTACTTTGTTACAACTATCTTCCAGTTCCCTACTACAACTATATATTATATTAAAAATATTTTTTATTATTTAAAGTTAATAATACATTACTATATTATTAATAAAGTAAAATATATATACATATTTATATATCATGGAATTCAGGTGTAAAAGTGAAACAAATATAAGAAACGAATTATAATTAAGCAAAGAGAGTCTAACGCACTTATTATAAAGGAAAAAAGACTGACATCTTTTGGAAGTTGATATTTACAAATACTTTTTGATACATGTGATGTGATAAAAATAAATACATAAATAATCTTATTATTGATTAATACTTCAACGTAAAGGTCTACATATACGTACATCATACACTTGCCCATATTACATTGTACAATTACAATCCAACAATGTTGACTCTTTCTGTCCATCTTTCCTCGAAAGACTCGNCCTCCCTCCCCCTCTCTCTTCAATTCCTCTCTATATATGGACCACTGCCCACCATTTCTTTTTTCTCACTCACAAGCTTTCTACAAACCGCCTCAATTACATTTGCTTCTTAATCCAGAAAAAGATCATGAGGAGCCAAAAGAAGCAAGTGAGCATGGTTAAGATCATCAAAACACCCATACGAGCAATTTCAAAAGCACTGGATCTTTATGTCAAAGGTGTCACCAACTTCTCCACAACCTACAACAGACCTCTCAGGACCATGGAAGCAGCCACGCCCGACTCCCACCAACTTCCTAGAAGCCTTAGCACCAGCATCCTATCTGATAACGACATACCGCCGGAAGGAGCTCTCGTCAGGTCTATATCGACTGCTGCTATTGGCGGCAGAGCCACCCAATTGAGAGTTGCCAATTTGGATGTGTACAGGCTACAGCATCAACGCCAACAGCTACAACCATGTGCATCCAAGAAAGGTGTGCCCAGAAGTTGTAGTGTTGGGATGGGGAGAATCGAGGAAGACAGGGTTTCTTCGTTCAGGAAAGAACATATAGTTGTTAGAAACAAGCTTCTCATCGAAGATAACGACTCGACATTCTCTAGGAGTCGTACTTACAATCGCATGTCTACAAAACCTCGACAATATTTACAGTAGCATCCACTTGTATTTTCTATAAAATCGACGAGTTAGCATTTGGATTACGAATATAAATTGGATCGCAATCTCCGACCAAATCCGATTGTGTCATTGGTATTGTGTAATGAAGTTTTGTAAATATTTGCCTTGTCACTGTTTATCTGAACGGTATGTGCATACAAGTTCAAATGTTATTGCTATATTATGAAGTAATTACCTTATACTCTTAAAATCACTATAAAATTCAAGTTTAAAACTTATTGTTATATATGTATAACTTTATTAAAACTTCAAGAACTTATGAAAATTAACTTATAACCAACTCATTAACACATTCAAATGTGTTGAAGGTGTTGATACCTATAAAACATAAGAGTAATTCATAAAATTCAATAACTAGTTGGAGACTATTTCTCATTCTTAAAACCACACAAACTCATGGAATAAAATAGCATGTGACAGAGAATAAAATGCAACATCGGATTAAGGGTTCGAATTATCGCTTTAAAATAGAGATATATCAAATTGAATTTCACAGCTACACTTCCAATACATCCAGTGTAGGTAACCAAATTTTGGTTTTTTTTTTCATATGATCTAGACCGATCATGTTACAATTACTCGGTAAAAAAGGTTACTCAATTGTAATGGATTAGATTGGATATTTTGGTCATTTAGTGATTTAGAAGTTCAATATTTTTCATCATGGAGAGTACATAAGATTCATCCGGTCAATATTAGATAATAATGAACAATTATGAGAAAAACAATTATAGTTTTATTATTCTAAATATAAATATAAGATGTATCGTCTTATATGGTTGGTAATTTTTTCAAAAGATGAGGGTTTTGTTAGCTAATAACAAAAAGATCTATTATGTTCTAATATAAAAATAGAATTCACGCGAGAATGGAATAATCAAGAAAGTCGATCGGAGATAAATTATGAAGAATATATATCAAAGTTTTCGAGGCAAGTAGTTTTAAACATCGGTTTTAGATAAAAAAAAAACTTAGAAAAACATTAAATAATACTATATAATGAGCAACAAATTAACCCTTTTAATACATGTTTGGATTTTTAATAATTAATAAAAAAATTCTAGTCCTATTAAATACTAATATTTTTATGTCTCTTTTATTACTAATTTTTTAAAACTATTATTATATATTCTAAAAGAAAATTGGACTCGTGTGGATATATACAAATTTATAGTGCGTTACTTATATGAAGGCTTGTAAAGGCATAACAAGCATGTCACTGCAAATCCATTTACTTAAGAAACTACGACTTTTGAAGGTTAGGTAGTAGATAAGGTAATAATTCAAAGGCTCGAGAAATCGCTATCGATTGATTTATATAAATGTTTATTTATAAATACTATAAATAGCGAATCCAAAATTGATGGTATATATGGGAAAAGGTCAAAAAGGGCTGACTTGACTATCTCCACGTCATTCAATTATTTAATCCCGTTCAAAACATGTTATCTTTAAATACATATATCGTTTTTAAAAATTCAATATAAGGAAAGAGAAACGAAAATATCACAATAAAATATGATTTGTCATTTTCAATGAAAATCGCCTATAAATTTCTTTAGAGTAATTACACTGTTTGTCCTTACGCTTTGTTTAAATATCGCTCATATATTTCAGAGGAGCTATATACACAAAATCATTTTGTTTCAATTTAAATCCCTCTTTCTAACACCATTAATTTGATATAATCTTTTAAGTCGAGGGTCGTTTGGTTAATTCATTTATTTATCAAAAAAAACTATTTATTTAAACCACCAATTAGATGATGAACGTATTTCGTCTTATATTATATTTATATTATATCATATCATATATAGAGGTTAAATCATGTAAGAATCAAATAAAAAGTTTAGGACTGTGAGTATCAATCTTAATTATTAATTGAATTTAATCTACGGAAACTAAAGATGACCGTATTTTTGTATTATTGTTGAAATTTGAAACTAATTATTAGATAAATGACAAGTTGAAAATGTATTCTAGGTATTTGATAATCTATAACCAATAATGACGACTATCAAAATTATATCAATTACAAATAAAATTTTAAATTAAAAATATATTAATTACAATATATTTTTTAATCAAAAAAATATTTTTACAAAATGAAACTTTTATCTTGTTTAATTTGACACGAGTATCAGTATTTTTTCCTTCACATTTTTCGAATGATTGCCATTTTTACATAAAACGATAAAAGTGATTTAACTCGTATGTGAAACAACATTTTAGTATTTCATGTCACGACCTGATTTAATTTGTTCTTTCGAGTGATATGACGTCATTCTTAATAACTTATGTCATGAACAAAAATATGAACTTAAAACTTTCAAACATACATCATGTGTTTAACATAATTCATTACATAACTAGGAAAGCTTAAAATACTTTAACGTAATCAATGCTAATTAAAATATCTAACCGAACATGATTCAAAACATAGTTCTGTCTTTCTTCATTCAACTCGTTTAATGACAATTGACACCTGAGATATATACATGTATAGTATAAGCTAAAAGCTTATTGAATATGATATGGTTTCATGATCACATACACATATAAACAGAGTTTTAATGTATTTTAGTTATTATATTGCAAGTGAGGTCTCGGCTAGTCACTTTTCTTTGCATATGTGGCATATTTTATGGACAAGGACTCCAAGATCTCAAAATTGCAAGTCCTCCTTTCATGTCTAACTCATCCCGTACGGTGGATGAACCTTGTCGAATCATACTAGTTGCATACCATTTTTTTTTGCAATACTCACTCATTAATGTAAATCTCATTGTGGCATGCAATATACATCTCATGTAAGTGACAACATAAATCACATATGTATCATCATCATCTTTCACACTATACACATATTTGAATATCATATTAATAATATCAAGTCATCATAATCTTTCTCATCATCATCATTTTTCATATCATGCATATACTGGAATATCATGTACATCAATACAATCAAGTTATCATTATATATATATATGAACACATCATACAAATATCTTGGATAAAATACTTTGTAATAATCATGTATATATCTCATAAAAAGAGTAATGAATAAAAGTTGGTTTGCTTATCCACAACTGGAAAATGTGTTTTTATATCGCATAATGTACTCACCTTGAATCTTAACGTTCGATAGGTTGTTTTTCTCGAAAACCACAACTTACTTAATAATTCATATAATTTCTAAGCACCTTAGATAATCATAACTAAATTGATCATTCTTCTACTACAAGAATCTTCGCATGAGTAATCTTAACAATTTTTATTGATCAACCCCTTGTAACATCAAATCTCATATTTCGCTTAAATATTTTCTTGAAATATTATTAATAAAGTGATGTCATTATAATATTAATTGTCGGTCGTACATTTTATAAAAATGTGCAATACACTTCGCATTTTCTTGAACAATAAGTATTTTATCAAAATAGTTAAACGAAATAGTTTGCAACGTGAATAATGTTTTATGACCAGAACGTCTCTTTTAAAATTTGCGGGTGAATAATGGTGACAATATGTCATACATATATAAATAATGGTCATTCCATAACTTTAAAGTTCACCATAATTAATACTCGAAATAATGTTTAAAATACCAATTTTCCAAGTCTATGGGCATTTCGGTAATCTTAAGAAGGCGGATACCAAAGTTATAGTTTTAACCAATTCCCTAATTTAAAACATTATTGGTACATTTCATTAGTCTAATATTAAAAAGTGCTTAAAAGTCCAATCCCAAAAGCGTAGGGACATTTTGGTAATTTTATAAAGCAAATACTCAAAGTATTTGTTAAAATACTGATTCCCTAATTGTGAAATCATTTTTTATAAAGATAATAATCAAAATAAGGCCTAGATACCAATTCCCAAGATATTTGGTCATTTCAGTAATTTTATAAAACAAATATGTAAAGTAATTGCTAAAATATCGATTTCCAAATTATATAGTCATTTTGGTAATTTCATAAAGACAATAATATAAAATGAAGCTTATATAGCATTACCCAAGACATAGGGTCATTTCAGTAATTTTATAAAGCAAATACGTAAAGTATTATTAAAATTTTGATTTCCAAATATAGGGTCGTTTTGATAATTTTATAAAAATAATAATATTCAAATGAAGCTTATAGACCAATCCCCAATATATAGAGTTATTTCGGTAGTTTTATAAAACCAAATACGTAAAGTATTGCTAAAATACGGATTTCCAGATATAGGATCGTTTTGGTAATTTTATAAAAATAATAATACAAAAATGAAGCTTATAGACCAATCACCAATATATAGACTAATTTCGATTAATTTTAGAAGCAAATAAATGAAGTATTGCTAAAATACCGATTTTCTATTTATAGAGTCATTTGGGTAACTAAACGAGATAAATAATCAAAATTAGGTCAAGGTTTGCATTTTACAAAATCAAAATGAAACTTGATGAAAGTTTCAGAAAATCATATGGAGAAAATTATATTTTCGGAACTCTAGAGGTTATAATGTAAATGTAAATGCATTATAACGGAATAAGAAGATTATGTTGTGTTAATAAAATGTAAATAACACGTTAGCTTGGTTGGTTGAGGCGTTGGTGTTGCAGCTTGAGGTCACGGGTTTGAACCTGGATTCTCACAAGGCTTATACATTTTTTTTCCAGAAGCGGGTTATGGGTCAAATATTGACCCGCCCGACCCAGTTCCAAACCAACGAGATCAGCAGCCAAGGTTGCACGATTTTAAGCCTTTTGAGCTTGAAAATGATTCATTTCTTGACCTTTTTTCTTCATTTTTTTGCACCAAACCCTTGGTAATTTTTTTCCTAACATTTTGACATGAAAAACACAAATTTTCATTAAGAAATGAGTCTCATTTTCTAATTTAAAGTTTTGTTTTTAAAACTAAAATTCAACAACTTCAAAACATAAAAATGGAACCATGTAAAGATCAAATCTGAGATATGAGGCTACTGGAGCTTGATAGAGTACTTAATGACAAAGTCATAACATAAAAACTATGCGATTTAGTTAAGAAGTTTATCCAAAATTGGTGAAAAACCGAGATTTTCAACTCGAACTTCAAATTTGGATTTCACTCTCAATATTTGCTTATTTTATAAATTATTTGAATCATAATGATTCTAAGTCAGTGCTCTATATTTATATGCAAGAGTTTTAGCTTATTAGTTGACGAAATCGGACCAAATTGCGAGTTTTTGGTTGTGGGGTCGTCTTTTTCAAACAAACATGTATTGTTGGTAAAACAAATCCCTCATCTTTTAAAAAGATGACATTCAGCCCCTCTGAACTTTCTGATGTTTACAACCGGACCCCTCCTGACGTCATAATTTACATTTTTGATCCAAAACAAATTTAAACCCTTAATATTTTAATTAAATGACAAATTTGACCCCTCTCAACTCATTCATTTACATTTTTGGTGCAATAAAAATAAAAACCAATTTTATTTTGTTTTCCCTTTTGTCTTTCTTCTCATTATTTCTTATTTTAAGATTTCTTTCAACAAATCAAATAAATATTTTTATACTTCAAATAAATTTATAAAAAAAAACAATATTTAAAGACTCATACAATATTATTTTTATATACTTAAAATTTTGGGGTTTACATTTCACGTCATTTATTGTTTCTTTTCACATGATGAAACAACATTATATTATTTCATCATGTGAAACATTGTGTTGTTTCACCATGTGAAATATTTTGTTGTTTTACAATATGAAACAACTAAAATGTTTCACATCCTATTTCACGTCAACTTTTATTTTATTTTCTTTTCAAATTGTGAAACAACACTACATTGTATCACCTTGTGAAACAACAATTTATTGTTTAACATTAGCAGCATTATGTATTTCACAATATGAAAGAACACTTTAGTATTTCACTTTCACTTTCACATCTATTTTGTTTTGTTTTTACATTGTCAAACAACATTAATTTTGTTTCACTTTAACGATATTGTATTATTTCACTGTGTGAAATAAAACTTTGTACCTACAGATGATATTTTAATTATATATATTTTATATTTACTATATTTTGTTTTCTCATATGATGTTTTTATTATTTACAATAGTCAAATATATTTTATAAAAATGTAAGTGTTTCTATACGTCAACGGTAAATAATGTATGTGTTAGAAAGTAACGAGTGAAAATTAAATTAATAATACACAAAATAATGAAATATAAAAGATTATTATCAATTAATAAAAATTAAAATATCTTATTATTACATATAAATTATATCGCATAAGATTGAATTAAAACAAAATAATAATTTGCTCTAGATTTTGATATCGATAAGAAAGAGAAATAGAAAAGAATCAAGAAAATAAAAAATCACCATCACATCCTTCCTTAATTATATATGGAACACCGATTAAGGTTGTTCGATTAAAGTGATTAGATAGTTGAGATTGGTTCTTATGTTTCTCAACCTTTTTATGGTTATCATTTGATTAATGTCATCTAGCTACAAGTTAAACTAGTAACTGAGATCTATCTAGAGAAATCAATATATATATATATATATATATATATATCTTGGGCGCTTGGTGTGATCAGTTTCTTTGTCTCCATTAGAATAGATTAAGAAAAGAAAATAACGGGTTCTATTCATCACTACCAGTTGATATAAGATTTCTCCGCATCTCCATGCAATGAGATTACATTACCATATTCATTCTCAATTTGTTTACATATAAAAACTATCATCTTACAATTATTTCTTTAATTAAATGGAATCCATATATACTTACAAGGAAATATAAGGGTGATAGGAAGTAAATTAATAAACCTGAGCAAGAATGATGGGACCTGGTGTGGATGAATCTATACCCTCAAAAGGTTATAATAACAAGTGAATCATGCAAGTATACAAGGGTTACAAGTATCGTCGAAAACAAGTAATAGTGGTAAGTAATACTAAATATCGTTCCACAAAGATTTAATATGCAGAGAGAGACAAAAAAGTTAACTTTAAAGTGAGATTTCAGAAAAGAGTTTTTGGAAGCAATAAAGCTTCAGAGAGAAAAATATCTTTGCAAGAGTTGGTAACCAAATACTGAAAATAATTAAAAGATAGTATGGAAGCAAGATCAAATTGGATTTCAGAAACGAGGTGTAAAGAATTTTGCTCTACAATAGCTCACTACAACACTACTGGATTGAAAAACTTTCCAAGAAAGTGTAGATTACACCATATGTTGGGAGTGCACTTGGTGATGCATCAATCCCAAACTAGTACATATCTTGCCTTTCTTTCCATATAGTTTTTGCAACCCATAAGATTATGACAACTCTTTATAGCCTTTATAACACACTTAGTAAAAATATTTGCATTGTCTTAATTTTAAGTCCAACTCATCTGAATAAAATAACATGTGTCAATTGGTCAAAGATTACCAAATGAAATATTGATACCACTTATGTATAGTGAAATAAATTGCTATTAACAAGTAAACATCAACTAACACTTGGAATAATCTCACAACCTTCACTTACACCCATACTAATGTATTTAGCCTAACATGACTGAGTGTAAGTCCTCAAAAGTAAATGACATAAATGAAAATAACTGAATGTAAATGACGTTGAAGCAAATACTGCACGAAAAGTAAAGAAAGCTGGAAAGATTGCTGTAGTAACTGATAGTGACGAAGAACACTTAAAAGTACTTGCAAATTAATAATGAAAAGTAACAAGGACCCAAAGCTTAGAAGAAGCTTTGTTCCTGATGACAAAATGAAATTGTTCCAAGTGTTTCTTACACTTACTTGCTCAAAGGACTACCCCTATATATATATACTACCAAGAGGGAATCAAAATTACTAAAAGATAATAACCAATGGTTATTAACCAAAGGTCTACAGAAAAGATGCCTTAGTACATAAGATGCTTTAGTACAAAAGGTTAAGGCATCGAGCATCTTCTAACTAAATCGTTTGCCAACAGTACTAGGAGATGCCTTTCTTCAAAACTTTGACTTTTCAAATTATTCAATGGGATTGAGCTAGTTGTGCCAATATCCAGCGTCCAGTACAACAACAACGTATACACCTGCTACAACAATGCTCATATCAGCATTATACTCACCAAATTCATAAAATTGTGTCATTCTTGCATCATAGCTCCACTAAATATAAAACCATAAAATAAGACTAAAAGACTCAATATAGGAATGGGAAATGTGTAAAATTAAGTGAAATGAAGACACAATTGGGTGCTAAAGTGTATACCTTTGCACATTTATCATACCCCAACACTTAAACTGTTGCTTGTCCCAAGCAACTAAAATGACAACTTAAAATGACTCAATACTAGAAATTTGAAAGAAAAATTTGAAGGGTGAAAATGAAAATTTTAACACACAATGAGATTGATAAAACAACACCATACCCATGTATAATTCTGTGTGATCCAATCTTTTCACTTATTTTCATAGGCCAAGAGTCACACTTCCTATTGTTAGACATCTACCAATTGCTAAAAATCACAATCATTAGGACTTTTATTGGTTTTCTTTTTCTAAGGCATAGTGCATTCTTTCTTCAATTATTCAATCTTTTCTGTTATGCACAAACAGTGTATATGATATGCATGTTTGATCTTTTCTACTTTGACTTGAACATTTTGTACTCTATGTAAAAAAATTGAGCTTTGACCTTTTAGCTATTGTCCTTTGGACTTCTGTTGCATATTAGTACATATAGTGCATACAATCTCTCCTCTACACTTGAATGTGTCAATGTCCTCATTGAGGTTTTCTTAAAGGATAAAGTCATGGGTTCAAAGTGGTAGTCATATTCCAAAATAGCAGGTTAGGATGTCTGTTTGCTTTCCAGGTGTATATGTGTGTATGTGTACGTGTGTGTGTGTTTGGTTCTAGCCTTAAGTGTTGGAATGGCTTTTTAGCAACAAAATTCAAAGTTCCCAGACTTAATTTATATAAAACTGAAAAAATATAAGAAAATCAGAGACTGTGGAGCTAAGGGTGAAAGAAATGGACCTACTCTACTCATTTAAAGTAGGTGGTGCTGCCTCTTGAGGAATGGACTCCTCAACTTCTCTGATAAGCTCTGGTGGGTATGACCCAATACTGGCATACTCTTGTGGGTTGTCCATGGCCCAATTAGCCTCCATTACTCCAGCTCTCCTCATATGGTAATTCCTTTGTAGAGCAGTGAGTTTTCTCATGTTTAGCATAGTCTTATCCTATTCTTTCAAACATGCCAACAACTTCTGTTCACTTTTCTCTACGTTGGCCTCAAGCTCCTTCTTTTTCCTCTCCATTTTTCCCATCCAAATGGCATTTATCTCTTCCAACTTCCTCAACATGACCTCTTGATGCTTCTCCATCTCCTTTACTGTATAAAAGAATGAATTAGTGACAAGGTTAGGCTGTGGTGTTGGTGTAGGTGCAGGTGCAGGCTCTGATCTTGGTATCCTCCTTGTTTTGGTTGAAGTACCAGCAATAGGGGTAGGGGATGTTTTGTCAACAGCCATAACCTTACTATAACAAATGGAATCTCTTCATTGCCTTCTCTGCATTCTTTTTCACTTTCTTTATTGTTTGAATTTAAATCATAGCCTTTCCTGTCATAAACTCATCAGTAGGCAAAAACCTTACCTTTGCTCTAGTTAGCAATGCATGAATCGAGGATGGATGCCAAAGGTCTCTCTTGATCTTCTCTACGCAAGACTTGATGCTCTTACAAATGACCTCCCCCACACTGAATCTTTTTCTAGTCATAATGCAGAAAATTATCACCATTCTCTCAAATGTCAGGGTCGATTCATGGGTTATTGGCTGGATGGTGTATCTAAGGAAATAAAACCAAAACACTTACAATAGGGAGAAGGTCCCTACTGTATAAGGAACTAAAGACCTTGTTCTTCCATGTCTTGCTAGGGTGTGCAAGAGTCAACAGCACCTTCCTAGCATCCTTATCAGTGGCATTGTTCACCAATTGATTATATTTACAATGGGTGGGTGGAATGATACCAAATATGTTGTCAATAATGGCAGAGGCATAACACAAATCAGTACCTCTTACCCTTACTGTATAGCCTTTGGATGTGGCAACCGCAACATAGAATTCCCTTACAAAGGAGAGGTTGAATCTTGTAGGTACAACACAAAAAATTTCCCATCCAAGCCTGGTAATGGCCTCTTGGATGAATGGGAATTCCTTCAAACTCTCAGAGCTAAAACCCTTGTCAACCAATTTTTTTTAGAATCCATATAACCAAAATGGTCATATGCTTCCTTACAACTAAAAGTACCAAACGAGACATTTATTCTCCCAGAATTGTTTTGATTGGGTGGTGGTGATACTACCTTCCTTCTCTTGGCAACTTTTTTTCCTTCGTGTCTAAATCTGCTGAGCCACTGTTGCCTCACTGTCTTTCTCGATTCTGCAACCATCTCCTCACTATCAACAACAACATCCTCATCTTCCTCAGAACATTTGTCTTCGTCCTTCAGAATCAGAGTAGTTTACAATACCTTTTTCATTTTCCTCCTCCACCATCAATATTTTTGGTGGCATTGCTCACCACATTCATAGTCTCTTCTTCCCTCTATTGGTTGTGATTACCCAGCCAACAATTGTTTTAGGAATGAGTTACTTGGCTTCTTTGGGCTTCAAAACAGATTTAGACTTTGTTTTGGCTTGGGCAGAATTGGCTACCTGATTACTTTCTATTGTTGGAGCAGTAGTTGACTCTCCCAAAATGAAGGCAGTGGCATGGAATGCCTCATCTAAAATATGGGATGGTGGATTGGGGCTCTCAACAATATTGGGGATGGTTTCTGGGTTGTGAGCAAAATTTGTTTGAGGACTTGGGGTTAGAGGAAAATGACCACCAAGCAATAAAACTTGGCTTTCCTCATTTGTAGATGATGTAGGTTCCTTGTTAAGGTCAATGTTGAGGGCTTTGTGGCTAGAAGAATTGGTAGAAATATAATGAGATGAAGTTTTGGAATTGGAATGTTGGGTTGTACCTTGATCAGCAGCCCCTGTTTTGAGCTTCTTCAATGGAGGCTTTCTGGTCGATGATGACCTAGCCATTGTTTTCGACTGTGGTTCTTCGACAACAGTAGATGGAGCGGCTTCCATGGATTCAGTTTCTGGTGCCTTCTTCCACAGGCTTCTTCTAGTTGGTTGATCAACAATGGTTTTTCCTTCTCCCTTCTTTGCTTTGGTTTTGCTCTCCCCATGTTTAAACTTGCTTTGAATACCCCTGTATTACACTGTAAACTAACAAACTTTTTTGCAAAAGAAAGTCAGTAAAAGGTGTAGTTTGGAAGCAAGTGGGTACAGTAGGCAACAAATAGTGGTTTTTTTGGTTAGGAAGGAACTGCATAAAGCGGAGTTGAGGGGTTGTGGTTAAAAACCAACTAAGGGTTAATGTTAGTACAAAATTAGATGTTTTAGGTAATAATGTTAATAGCATGGGAAAATGGTGATAATCTAATTCTTTCTACCAAAAATCTACTCTTCACAAAGTATCTTTGCAGACTCTTGAGTGTATTTTTGGGTGACAAGATTTGTGGGCCAGGTGCAGGTTGCTGCAACACTGCAAGAAATTTCTAAATCAACTGTACCTTTTACACAAAAATCTTGTTATGCTAGGAAAACATAGAACTAACCAAACCTTCTAAAATATAATACTTGTATTTACATATGTACATTGTTTATAGGTTGTGACAGCCTTCAACACCAAACTCTAGGAACGAGTGAGGTGTACCACATATGTGGTACCTATGATTTCAGCAACATCATTATATGACTTTTACTCTTTGACCATTTTCTTTGAAAATGGATACATTGTTGGGGTCAATGAATTCCACTACTCCATGATGATGGACTTTGTGAACCTCAAATGACCCTGTCCACTTGGATCTTAGTTTTCTTGGAAAAAGTTTCAACCTTGAGTTAAAGAGAAATATCTTTTGACCTGCTACAAACTCTCATTGAGAGATCCTCTTATCATGCCATTATTTTATTTGTCTTTGTAAATCTTGGCATTCTCATATGCTTGATCTCTCGGCTCCTCAAGCTCATTGATTTGTAGCCTTCTCCTTACACCTGCAACATTTACACACATATTAAGCTCTTTCAAAGCCCAAAAAGTTTTGTGCTCAAGTTCTAGTAGTAAGTGGCAAGATTTTCCAAAGACTAGATTGTAGGGAGACATTCCAATGGGATTTTTATAGGCAGTGCTATAGGCCCAAAGAGCGTCATCAAGTTTGAAGGACCAATCCTTCCTTGTAGGTTTTACCACTTTCTCTAAGATACTCTAGATCTCCCTGTTTGAAACTAAACCATTTGTTTGAGAGTGATAAGAAATATCTACCCTATGGATTATGTTATATTTTTCAAGCACTCCTTTTATCATGATATTTACAAAGTGGGTACCCTCATCACTGATCATAGCTCTGGGAGTACCAAATCTTGTAAAAATATGCTTATGCAAAAATTTAACTACTGGTGTGATAAGATGCAGCCTCTACCCGTTTGGATACATAATATACATCTACCAAAAATTATTGATAGTTTCCAGACATGGGAAATGGTTCTTTAAAGTCTATCCCCCATACATCAAAGAATTTAACTTCAAGAATGCCATTTAAGGACATTTCATGTCTTTGGGAGATGGATCCAACCCTTTGACATTCATTGCACCTTTTGACAAAGCTATCAGCATCTTGAAATAGGGTAAGCCAAAAAAATCCAGATTGTAGGACTTTGGCTGCAGTTCTTTGGCCATCAAAATGACCACCATATGCAACATAATGACAATGGGTACATCCTCATGTGGTATACACCTTCTAAGGATCTGGCCAACTTCTAATTCAAACAAAAATGGGTCATCCCATAGATAACTCTTTGCATCATGGAGTAACTTCTTTCTTTGGTTCTTATTTAGCTCTGGTGGTATGATCCCAACAACCAAGAAATTTGCAATGTCTGCAAACCATGGGGCTATAGAATGATTCAGCATTTACAACTGAAAAATTGCAAAAGAATATCCATGTATTATCATATGTATCTTTAAAATAGAACAGGCAACATATTGATCTTCAAAAGGCAGATAAACACATAAGAAATATAATCATATTTTCCCCTCTCCTTTAATATCCCGAGACCCCGCTGTTCCTGCAATGCACATTTAAAAAAAAAAATACAAAATGAGGGTTAGACCAGAAGGTCTAGTGAGAAAAATCCCTTCTTTGCAATTACAAGGTGAAGATCACCAAATCCTGTTTAAAACATCTTTTGCAAGTAAATAAATAATTTCCAGCAAAAGTATGCCAATCTTCTTGCTACTCAAACTATAAAACAAACAAATACTTATAACACAAATACACACTTCCTAAAATATGCACTTCTTACATAACATAAAGTCATAAAACTCCTATGGCTCAACGGGCCAGAGATCCTTTGGCTCAACAGGCCAGAGCTCCTCAGTACTCATTCCAATATTATAAGACTAACTCAATCAGAGATTCTCTAGACAACCAGAGTCTTTGATCCAAAAAGACTAACATTTGATTTTCAAAGAAAAGAGAATAAAACTATAACCAGAGCTCTTCTGGTTCTTTACTTTGTTTAAGAAATATTTAAAATGATTGATATTTAAAAGATTGCTTTAAAAGACAAAACTCAGATACAAAGCTCAGACATAGAGCTTGAACATAGAAATGCAGGTATATCATTCTATGATATTGAGCCTCTGTATATCACATACAAAACCTCTGGATCAAAACCATTTTAAAATTTTTACACAACCAGAGATCCTCTGGTCCTTCTTAAATATCAGATTTCATCAAAACCATTTTGAAATCATGGGCGATTAATGCCTCTGGTTATAAATCATTTCCTCCTTCTCAATAACATCAATATTATTATTTCAATAAGAGCAATACCTCTAAGTCATCAAATCACAGAGAAATGTTGATTTAGAATTATTGCTTCTTATGATAATAACAATAAGAGTTATAACATTAACTACACCCACAATTGCCACCCTTATATCCATAGGTACACCTCTCCTTGATATGCCACCCTTATTCCCACCTTAAACATGATTTCAAATCAGAACAGACCTACGTCACACACGTTCTGAAGAAACCTAGTTCCATAGCAGAACAGACTTACATCACATACGTTCTGAAGGAACATTTAAAACATAGTTTCATACCAGAACAAACTTTCATCACACACGTCCTGGAGAAACATTTAAAACATAGTTTCATTCCAGAATCGACTTTCGTCACATACGTCCTGGAGAAACATTTAAAACATAGTTTCATTCCAAAACCAACTTACATCACACACGTCCTGGAGAAACATTTAAAACATAGCTTCATGCCAGAACAGACTTACGTCACACATGTCCTGGAGAAACATTTAAAACATAGTTTCATGCCAGAACAGACTTACATCACATATGTTCTAGAAAAACGTTTAAAATATAGTTTCATGCCAGAACAGACTTACGTCACACACGTCCTGGAGAAACATTTAAAATCAGTATTTCTTTCAAAACAGACTTATGTCACACATGTTTTGAAAGAAAATATTAGTATCATTTCAGCTCACAATTCTCATTTAAAAGGTACAAAAATGCCCTTTTCATATTATAAAATAGTTTAAAACTGATTAAATAATACTTATGCAATACCATCATTAGATACTACAAATTTTGGGCCAACTCCTCTTCATCGGTCAACACTTATCCGGACAACACTGTCCGGACAAGCTTTTCCGGACAACACATATCTGGACAACCTCATCGGACACCAATTGTCCGGATATACCTTTATCGGACACCAAGTTAGTCAACTAATCCTTCATCGATCAAAGCTCTTACCAGTGAGGAGTCCTCATTGAACAACACAATGCTCGATTTAGAGTTCTCACTGGACAACACTTAGGAGATTTTAAACATAAACAACTCTTCTGGGTGATGAACATCTATCCAATTAACACATTGTCCGGAAAAGGGAGGGTCCCTATCGAACAAAGCTATGTCTGATAAGAGACCTCACCATCCAATGCTTTAAAATCAGTAAACTTCATCGGCCAAGGCTTAGCCGGTGAGGAGCCCTCGCCGGACAACACTTTTCCGATTACAAAAACTCATCGAGAAATGAATGTGATAAGAACATCATACATAAACACAAGCAGATTCAATCAATTCATAAAACTAGTAACCAAATAGATTAAATAAGTTGTTTATATGAAATAAAAACTCACCTTTTTGCAAGATTTTAAATTTGAAAGAAGAAGAAATGCACACAGATTGCTTCCACTTGGATCCCAACTCTCAGCTTCTATTTTTAGAAAGAACCCAAATATCTCTCTTTTTCAAGCTTTCCAGAAATGGCCGAAAAAGTTTTCTTTCTAACATCTTTCCTTTTTATACTTGCCTTATTAGGAAAGGCAGTTTTGAGGAAGAAATATAAAATACTTCTCCTCATCCTCACAATACCATGCACCCACACATGTAAGTCATGCATAAAAACCATGCGTACAAACATACATACACATGCGCATTAGATTTCATGCATAATGTGTATGACCACCCCAACTCATGCATAAATATTCCCACATGATCAATTATACCAATTAATCACATACTCACATAATCATGTAATCACATAACAATTACCTCAGGTGTATAATTAGGACTAGGTTATCACAAAAACCCTTTCCTTGATTTGGCCTAAAACTGCACCAATTACCCAATCACTTGCATTACACATTAATTCAAAAGGTTTTGTCAAATCTGGTGTGATAACAATAGGGGCAGAAATCAAAGCCTTCTTCAAAGTCTCAAAAGTTTATTTACACTCTTTATTGAAATCAAAAGGTTGGTCATGTTGTAATAACATACAAAGAGATTTGGAATTTTTTGAAAAGTCTTTTATAAACCTTCTATAGAAACCAACATGACCCAATAAACTTCTTATTCCTTTTATATTTGTGGGCTCAGTTAGACACTCTATAACCTCTAACTTGGCTTTGCTACCTATATTCTTCTTCTTGAGATTACATGTCCTAACACAATACCTTCCTTAACCATGAAATGATATTTCTCCCAACTTAGAACCAAATCAGTCTCCTTACATATCTTATGACCTTGTTCTTCATTTTTTCAAACACTCCTCATAAGAAGATCATTAGACAGAGAAGTCATCCATGAATATCTTCGTAGAGGTTTCCAATATATTAGAAAAATGGACATCATGCATCTTTGGAATGTGGCAGGAGCATTGCATACTCCAAATAAGCAAAAGTACTAAAGGGGAAAGTGAAAGTGGTTTTCTCTTGATCCTCAAGTGCAATAACAATTTGATTATAGCTTGAATAACCATCTAAAGAGCAATAATATTCTTTCTCAGCTAATCTATCCAACATTTGATCTATGAAAGGCAAGGGGAAATGGTATTTATGGGTTGCTTTGTTGAGCTTCTTATAGTCCATGCATATTCTCCATCCTGACACTATCCTAGTTGGGATTAGTTCATTTTTCTCATTTTCTATTATAGTCACACCTCCCTTATTGGGCACACTTTGGATAGGACTTACCCAAGAGCTACTAGCTGTAGGATAAATAATGCCAGCATCAATCCATTTCAAAATCTCTTTCTTAACCACATCATAAGATTCAATCTCCATTGAGGTTCAACAGAGGTAAAGTCCTTGTCTTCCAAAATTATTTTATGTTGACAAATAGATGGACTTATACCCTTCAAATCAGAGATGGTCCATCATATGGCTTTAGTATGGGATTGAAGCATTTTTACTAGCTGCTCTTCCTATTTTTCCTTCTAATGATGATGAAATGATCACTGGTAGCTTGTTATCTTCTCCCAAAAATGCATACTTAAGATGGGCATGTAGTTGCTTTAGTTCTAATTCTAGGGGGATTTTATGGATGGCAATGGGTTCTATTTGGGTTCATCTTCTAATAGCTCATATGATGCAGCTTGTTGCAACATCTCATCATTATCCTCTAAATCAATATCCTTCTTGCCACTATCTTCCAATGATTCAATCTTTTCTCCTAGAAATTTCTCTAAAGCATCCTCATGACACCATGACTTTATAGCAACAACAACAGAACAGTCCTCCTTTTCCTCAAAATATTTCATTGAGTTAAAAACATTTTGGTCCCACACTTTCATGGTCAACTCTCCTTTTTGGACATCAATGAGGGTTCTACCAATGGATAGAAAAGGTCTTCCTAACATAATAGGGCTGTCTTTATCTGCCCCAAAGTCAAGGATTATAAAATCAGCAGGGAATATGAACTTGTCCACTTCTATTGGTACACCCTCTATCTTGCCTTTGGGAAATGCTATGGATTTATTAGTCAACTGTAAGGTAACAGTGGTTGGCCTAGCCTATTCTATCTCTAAAGTACTAAACATAGACAAGGGCATAAGATTGATGCTAACACCTAAAACACACAGGGCTTTTCCAACATGCTTCCCACCTATTGAACAAGGAATTGTGAAACTTTTAGGGTCTTTAAGCTTAGAGGAAGTTTGTTTGACAGGAAAGCACTACATCCTTCACTAAGGGCCACAGTGTCATATTCAGTCAGTTTCTTTTTCTTACTCATGATATCTTTTAAAAATTTAGCATAGCTGGGCATAGTCCCAATTGCCTCCACCAATGAAATATTGATGTGCAATTGTTTGAATACATCTAAGAACTTTTTGAACTGAACTTCCTCCTTCTGGTTTTTTAACCTCTGTGGGTAAGGAACATAAGGTAGATGGGCTAATCATTGGTTTCTTAGGATTTTGGATAGTAGGCACAACAGGCACAGTAGGGGTACCATCTATTGGTTTGGATGGTGGTGTATCAACATGGTATTTGGGTGGTGGACCTTTGACAACATTACTTGGACTTGGATTTGTGGTTGTTAGTTTTGTTTCACTAGGAAGAAGCAATGGTAAATCTGATCTGCTTGGCATGGGTGCAGATCCTTGGTTTTCTGCAGGTTTAGAAACAACAGGAAGGGTTGCTGCAACAACAAGTGGTATTGTTGTAGCAATTGGTTCTGCTTCTATAGTGGCTTTTTGTGGAATTTCTACTAGATCTTTTCCACTCTTTAAGGTCACAACTTTCACATGCTCTTTGGTCAATATCTTAGGGATCTCAATATCACTGGGTAAAAATCCAACATGCATGTTCCTCAACTTTAGTGCTATTTGACCATTCTATGTTTCCAAAGTCCTAATGTTAGCTTTTTGATCATTCATTGTTGAGTTGGTTTGATTTATAAACCCTTTTAACGATGTGTTGGGTTCAAGATTGTGCTTTAAAGTTGTATTCAAGTTCTCCCTTTGTATTGTTTTGTAATAGTTAGGCTTTATCATTTCCTTAGTATTAATAGTAATTAGTCTCTTAATTGTCATTATTTCACTTGTTAATCAGATTAGAGCTGTAATCAATTCTGTAATTTTCTCTCAAAGAAATCTATTGAAGATTTGGTGAAAATCTCTTTCTACTCTTGTTCTTGATCTTGATCTGAAGAATTATTACTGATTTATATGACTTGGGAACTTCAATAGGTCAATTTTGTGATAAGAATTTAGAAGTTTGTTTTAAAGCTAACCAGTGCAGCATCCGTACTACTGATGGTAAKGAGCTTCTAGCTGGAATCAGAAGATCAAACCTCTACACAATTGACCTATCCAACACACAAGTAGATACTGATGTCTGCTTGATATCCAAGGCATCCTTGAAGCAGAATCTGCTATGGCATTGGCGACTTTCTCACCTTAACTTCAAATATCTGAACAAGTTGGTTTGTGACAACTTGGTTAAAGGCATACCGGACCTAAAGTTTCATAAATATCATTTATGCAGTGCATGTGAGATGAGTAAGCTGAAGAAAGCTTCTCATAAGCTGAAGACAAAGTTCAATACCGAACGTCCTCTACATCTACTCCATATGGATCTATGTTGTCCTATGCGAGTCCAAAGCATTAACAAAAAGAAGTATGTGTTGGTCATAGTTGATGACTACTCGAGATATACCTAGGTTCATTTTCTGAGGTCAAAGGATGATGCGGCTGAGACAATAATTTCTTTCTTGAAGACAGTTCAAAATAATCTACAACTGCCAGTTCAGAAAATCAGAACTGACAACGGAACCGAATTCAAGAATAATACACTCGGCTCATTTCTCGAATCCATCGGTATCACACATACGTTCTCGGCAGCCCGGACACTGCAACATAATGGTGTTGTTGAGCGTAAAAACCAAACATTTTTGGAAACGGCCCATACATTACTTACCTGCTCAAAGCTTCCACTATTCCTATGGGCTGAAGCAGTGGCGACTGCTTGTTTTAYCYAGAACCAATCTCTCGTTCACAAAAGGTTTGGTAAAACTCCGTATGAAATAATCAACAAAAGAATACCTAATATAAAATTATTTCGAGTTTTTGGTTGCAGGTGTTTTATTCTAAATGACAAAGATGACAGAGGGAAGTTCGCTACAAAGGCTGATGAAGCTGCATTCGTAGGCTATTAAAAAACGTCTACTGCATATAGGGTCTACAACAAAAAGACTAAAATCATCAATGAGAGTGTGAACGTGTCATTTGACGAAGTTATTGATGTGGCTTCTAAACAATTCAGTTCAAGACTCGGGCTGATAATTAATACTACTCGGAAAGCTGATAAACCTGAATATTCAAATACTGATAATGTTGATTTAGATTCATTGGTTGAGAACTTTTATGAAGAATATTTCGAAAATAAATCTAATTAGTCTAATGATTTGTCCAGGAATATTCATACCGAACAACAGTTATCTGGTCCATCTCCTGATGTTCCAGTAACTGAAACTGAAGAAGAAATAGAAGAAGTTGATGAAGAGATTGAGATGGAAACTCCTGAAGGTCCAGTTCAGCGTGAAGAGGGTGTAAATTCTGATGTGCCATAGGTATCGGTCGTGCAAGATGAAAATACCTTACCTCAGTCAGATATTCAGCCTATTTCAGTTCCAAATATTGAACCTTCACTAGAACCTGTTCCGATTAACTCCCCAAATACTTACACTGATCAAAACTCAAATCAAAGTTCCTATGTTATCCTACTTCATAGCAAGAAATGGACCATGAATCATCCAATACATCAAGTTATTGGTGATCCATCAGCACCTATTCGTACTCGGTCTGCTACAGCTAATGAGTGTCTATACTCCACGTTTCTAAGCAGCATTGAACCAACTAAGGTGTCTGAAGTCTTAGCTGATCCGGATTGGATACTCGTGATGCAAGAGGAGCTGAACCAGTTTGAAGCACTGAAAGTCTGGAGATTGGTACCTCGTCCCAACAATAAGACGATTATCGGTACAAAATGGGTATTCAAGAACAAAAAGGATGAAGACGGTGTTGTTGTCATAAATAAGGCCCAGCTCTTCGCTAAAGGATACAATCAACAAGAAGGTGTTGACTACGACGAAACCTTTACCCCGGTAGCACGGATCGAAGCAATACGGATGTTTCTGGTGTACGCTATACATAAAAATTTCACAGTGTACCAGATGGACGTCAAGACAGCATTCCTGTATGGTCTTCTCAAGGAAGAAGTCTACGTTGCTCCACTGGAGAGTTTTGTAGATCAGTCAAAGCTGGATCACGTATATGTCCTCGACCGAGCTCTATATGGTCTTAAACAAGCTCCGAGAGCCTGGTATGACATCTTATCAGAATTTCTGGTAAAGTCAGGCTTCTCGAAAGGTAATATTGACACAACCTTTTTCATTAAAAAGGAAAAGTCGGATATTATTTTGATATAAATTTATGTAGACGACATAATATTTGGATCTACTAACCCAAAATACTGCAAAAAGTTTTCTGCCTTAATGGTTTTGCATTTTAAAACGAGCATGATGGGTGAGATGGACTTCTTTTTAGGTCTTCAAGTAAAAAAATTATCTTCAGGTATCTTTATCTGTCAAACAAAATATATTTTTGATATCCTGAAGAAATTTAATTTGAAAAACTGTTCATCTATCAAAACACCTATAGCTCATGGAACGAAAATACATGCTGATCCATCTGGAAAAGCTGTAGATCAGAAAACATACTGAGGCATGATTGGCTCTTTAATGTATTTGACGTCTTGTAGACCGGATATTATGTTTTCAACACATCTTTGTGCCAGATATCAGGCTAATCCAAAGGAGTCCCATTTAAGTGCCGTTAAGCGCATTTTCCTTTATCTAAAAGGGACTGCTAATCTTGGATTCTGGTATCCCAAGGGTACTAGTTTTGAACTGACAGCTTACTCAGATGCAGACTACGCAGGTTGTATGTTGGACAGGAAAAGTACCTCGGGACATCTACAATTTATGGGAGACAAATTAGTCAGCTAGGCGTCAAAGAAACAAAATTGTGTGTCCATATCTACTGCTGAAGCAGAATATGTAGCTGCTGCTAGCTGCTGTTCTCAAGTTTTATGGATGCAGACAAAGCTAAGAGACTATGGGTTTTATTTTAAAAAATTTGCATTTATTGTGATTCTAAAAATGAAATTGCTATATCCTGTAATCCTGTTCAACACACAAAGACCAAACATATACATATCCGGTATCATTTCAGTTAGCTGACTAATTTACGAAAGCTTTAGATGAAAAACGCTTTAGCTTTCTATGATCTAAGTTAGGTATGCTTAATTTGAAAATTTGAATTTTTATTAAAAACAGTTCAATTTATTGAACTGTATTTAATTCAAATTCATTTGGTCAAAATATCTGTATTTTTTTAATACAAATCAGTGTTTCAATTTTTTATCTGATTTTAAATTCTTTGATCGTGGAAATCTATATTTGAGGGGGAGTGTGGATCTTTATCTGTCTTTTATCTGAGTCATATTTTGAGGGGGAGTGATTTTATTTGTATGAATTAACAGTTTAAATTTTTCTTACAGGTTTTTAAAACATTATCTAATTTTTGAAAGATTCAGAGTTTAAAAATATAAGTTTTTGGCCGATTTAGACTAATCCGGACAATACTTGTCAGATTTATTTCAAATCCGGACAAAGTAGTGTCCGATTTAGACTAATCCGGACAAAAGGCTATATGATAAACTCTTACCCGGATAAGATTAGATATGTTTCCTAAGGAGTTGAGCGGATTACTAAATCACTTAGTCATATTGAGCGGATTTCTAAATCGTTTGTTTTCTTGATGCATTTCGTGTTTAAATCGCTTGTTCTTTAAGCGATTTAAGTCCTATATTGAGCGATTTATCGTTAAATCGATCATCTCTTGAACGGTTTATTCTTAAATCGATTGACTCTTGAGCAGTTTATTCTTAAATCGGATGACCCTTGACCAATGTTCTTCTAAATCGCCTGTGCCTTGAGCGATTTATTGTCCGAATTATCACTTGGTTTATTTCATATTCTCTAAATCGGACACCTCTTGTCCGATTTATCCTAATCCGGATAAGGCTTGAGCAGTTTAGAATTTGAACAGTTTTTGACTTTGACTATAAATATACGATCGATTTTTACATTTTACTTTTTACTTTTACCTTTTATCGATTGTTCCTGTTCATCATTGTCTCCGGGTGTCCCTTTGCTGTTAAATCGCTCAAGTTCTTTACAGTTTTCTCGATCAACTCTGTTTCATCTCTGTTCTTCTTCCAAGGTTTACAATTTGGACTCGATTCTTAGTTCTTTGAACTTGATATGTTCCTTTTGGACGTGATTTTGGACATTTATCAACTTAAAATTGGACTGTTAATTCATGTTGAACTTAAAATCTGAACATTGATTCTAATAAATCTGTTAATAATCGATTTTGGACTTTTAATGGACTTAAAAAAATATCAGATTATCATAAAACGATTCTAATAATCAGGTTTTAATCGAGTTTTGTTTTAGTATTAGGTGTAAAGTTTTTTTGTTTGATTTAGTGTTTTTGAAGTTTTGACCGGATTATTCACCGGAGAAGGTGATCGGAGTTTAAACTTCGATCAACCTTAATCCGGTTGATAATTGTCCGGTTTAGGTTTTTGAGTTAGATTTTTTGTTTCTTTTTGGTTGACCGGATTTCTAATCCGGTTATTTTTTTTTCTTTTAATTTTATTTTAAAATTTTCTTTTAGTCATTTTTTTAGATTTTTTTTATTCAAATTTTTTTAGAATTTTTTTTCGTTTAAGTAAATTTTTTTTAATTTAATTTTTTTTAAGTTTTAGTTTCTTTTTGTTTAGGATTTTTTTAGTTCATTTTTTTTGTGTTATTTTTTTTAAGTCTTGAAATTTTTTTAAGGTTTTCAATTTCTTTTCAATTTTTTTTAACTTCGATTTAGAGAAATTAGCTTTGTTTATTAATTCGGGATCTAACTTTCTAGATATTTTACAGGTATAAATGGCTGATCAACATATTCAGTCTGACGAGGTATCACATATTCCTTCTGTCAGGTCTGATAACATCAACAACCCTCCCCAACCATTAAACCAACCAATTCCCGAAGAAATTTTACTACCACAAAGCCAATTCCTCGAATGATATACCTTCAGCAGTTTTAACTTTGATATGCCCGCCGAATACCAAATTATTCCAGAAATTCTTCGCGGACATCCAATTTCGTATTCTCTTTCTGCCCATACACCTGTCCCAATGATATACCTTCAGCAGTTTTGGAATACACWAATATTGGCCAAAGACGGAGATACATACTACTTCGAAGGAAGCGTAGACGAGTATGTCAGTCGTTTGACGCTAAAACGACTCCGAAGAATACTACGCCTTTCGGGACCGGGCTCGACAAGCTTTGAGTCACTTGTAACCGACGACAAACCCTGCCGTGACATCAAACGGTTAGGATACTCGCAAGAGTTGACTAATCCGTCACAGGTCAAACGGCGTGTCTTACCGTCGATCTGGCATCTCCTGTTCTTAATCCTTAACAGATACCTAACATCAAATACTGCAGGAATTGATACATGCAACAGTTCGTTCCTGAAGTTCTTCCATGGGATCTTATTTACGTGCAAGTACGATTATGCGCTCATAATATGGAATGAACTGGTCGAGCTCGTCAAAGCTAAAAAAATTTCGTCTAAAGCCAGGAATTTCGTGCCATTCAACGATTTCTGCAACTATTCATAAGAGCCATGATGAACTCAAACGAAGACATTTTGGCCAGGACAAACAATGAAATTGGGCCGTCGTTCGTCATGACTCGCATTCAACAACATACCAAAGTTGAAGATTTGGATTCCATAAAGGAAATCCTACCCGAGCTATTTGCCTTCACTGATCAGAGGGCTTAGTGTGTTGTAGACTATAGGAGAATGATATATCCTATAGTTCAACTAGAAGCGGTTGAACTTTCCCCGGGATCACCCCATGCCTCAGCTTAGAGAGAGAGGGTATAGCTGTAGGTGAGAGTGGGTATAGCTGTAGGTGAGAGTGTTCAGGAACAAGGGTTACCTGAACAGGGCTGTGCGTTGAGAAAAAATATAAATGAGAGGGGTGATGAGGAGCGGAGAGCCTCTGATCAGCATAGTACTTCAACAGATAGTACTTCCATGGCTTCTTCAAGTTCGGAATATACGATATCCGATAACCAGGCAGCTCAGGGTGATGACAATGATGATGATGATGATGATAATGATGATGCTGGCAACCCTGCTCAACCGATTCCTTCTCAGAATATTCAACTTGGAGCAGTGGTTGATAATTTGGGAACTTCACGATGCCTCCAAAGAATTGGATGAATCACGTTGCTGGTTTGGCTTGTTTTGAAAATTAGACTGATGTTAAAAATGAGCAGGTTGACTTTGAGAAACATTTGGTTGAAAAGCTTGTCTTTGCTCTTTTACAACTGGTGGGTTAAGACATGGACTATTCTAAGAGAAATTAGGATGGTTTTTCCAACTAGAGTTGTAGGAGTTTCAAAATTGGGCAGGTCTGTTGTGCACAAAATTCACAGATTCAGAGTTAAGACTGCATTGGTCAAAAGTATGACCTTCACCATAATAAACGCAATTGATAGGGCTTCCGAAATAACTGTAGTAGCAATAGTATTAGCAACAGGGACAACTAAGTTTTTCAACAAGATAGTCATGGATGTTAGCTGTGCTGTAAGAGCAGTATAAGGATCTATTTCATGAATGATTGTTGTCTTTCTGGGTACTATTGCTCTAGGATCTGCCCAACGACCATTGTTGTTAGAAATTTTCTCCAAAATATCAAAACCATCATTGTAGGTACTAGAAGTAAAGGCTCCACCTACAGTAGCATCTAACATTTGTTTAGCAGTGGTATCACCATTGTAAAATGTTTCTAGCTGTATGTAGTAGGGTATGCCATGATGTGCGCATTTTCTTAGTAATTCCTTGTACCTCTCCCAAGCATCAGGAACTGCTTCATCATCCATTTGTCTAAAGAGAAATTTCATTTATGAACTTGGCACTCTTGGTTGGGGGAAAATATTTTTTTAAAAACTTCTTAGTCATCTCATTCCATGTGGTTACTGAGTCTGGTTGCAAAGAGCTGTACCACACTTTAGCTCTATATCTTAATGAAAAAGAAAATAACTTCATCCTTAAGGCTTCATCAGAAATTCCATTAAGATGGAAAGAGTCAGTGACTTCCATAAAAAATCTAAGATGCAAATGAGGATCCTCATATGGTAATCCAACATATTGACCATTTGTTTGTAACTTGTGAAATATGATGGGCTTAAATTCAAAGTGGTCACCATCAATAGTGGGACTACATATTCCAGGATGTAATTGATTTAACTTTGGAATAGTGTATTCCATGATGCCACCAGTCCTTGAATTTGCAAGCCTAATAACCTCCTCCTCGGGATTGGTGCCATTTCAGGAGTAGCTAGAATAGGCAACAAATTTCTTTATACCCTTCTTCTCATTCAAAAGGTTCTTTAAATGTTTGATCTAACTCAAAAATAGCCCTGTGAGGTATCCTTGCCATAATCCACTAAAAATAAACACTTGATGGTAGAAAAATCAAATTTTAAATTAACTTAAGGAAAACTCTTTTTGGTTAAAAATCTTCGGCAACTGCGCCAAAAACTTGGTGTGGATGGATCTATACCTTAAAAGGCTATAATAACAAGTAAATCATGCAAGTATTCATGGCTTACAAGTATCATCCAAAACAAGTAATAATGGTAAGTAATACCAAATATCATTCCACAGAGATTTAATATGCAAAAAGAGACACAAAAGTTAATTTTAAAGTGAGATTTTAGAAAAAGATTTTTGGAAGCAATAAAGCTTCAGAGAGAAAATATATTTGAGAGATTTAGTAACCAAATACGGAAATATAACAATAATTAAAAGATAGTATGGATGCAAGATCAGATTGGATTTCAACAATGAGGTGTAAAGAATATTGCTCTATAAAGCGCTATTTACAACACTACTGGATTGAAAGGCCTCCCAAGGAAGTGCAGATTAGACCATATGTTGGAAGTGCACTTGGTGATGCATCAATCCCAAACTATTACAGATCTTGCCTTTCTTTCCATATAGTTTTGCAACCCATAAGATTACGATGACTATTTATAGCCTCTGTAACACACTTAGTAAAAATATTTGTGTTGTCTTAATTTTAAGTCCAACTCATGAATAAAATAACATGTGTCAATTTACCAAAGATTACTAGATGAAATATTGATACCACTTGTGAATAGTGAAATAAATTGCTATTAACAAGCAAACATCATCTAACACTTGGCGTAATCTCACAACCTTCATTTACACCCATAATAAGGTATTTACCCTAGCATGACTACATAGAAATGCTTAAAAGTAAATGTCATAAATGAAATAACTGAATGTAAAGGACGTAGAAGTAAATACTGCACGAAAAGTAAAGAAATCTGGAAAGGTTGTTGTAGCAACTGACAGTGACGAAGAACACTTAAAAGTACTTGCAAGTTAATAATAAAAAGTAGCAAGGACCCAAAGCTTAGAGGAAGCTTTGTTCATGATGACAAAATGAAATTGTTCCAAGTGTTGCTTACACTTACTTACTCAAAGGACTACCCTCATATATATACTACCAAGAGGGAATCATAAGTACTAAAAGATAATAACCAATGGGTATTAACCAAAGGTCAAAAGAAAAGATGCCTTCGTACATAAGATGCTTTAGTACAAAAGGTCAAGGCATCTTTACAAGAGCATCTTCCAACTAAATCGTTTGCCAACAGTACTAGGAGATGACTTTCTTCAAAACTTTGACTTTTCAAATTATTCAACGGGATTGAGCCAGTTGTGCCAATATCCAGTGTCCAGTGCTGCAGCAATGTATATACGTGCTACATCAATGCTCATGTCAACATTATACTCACCAAATTCATAAACAATGTCATTCCTGCATCCTACCTCCATTAAATGTAAAACCATAAAATAAGACTACAAGGCTCAATATAGGATTTGGAAATGTGTAAAATGAAGTGAATTAAACACTTAATTGGGTGCTAAAGTGTATGCTTTTGCACACTTATCAGGACCTCCTCGGGCTGCAAACAGGTTCTCTTCTTTGACCATGTTGACTATCTATATAGTAAAAGTTTTCATCTCATTCTAACTAATCAACAGTAATAAAACAATATAGTTTATAGAATAATATGGTTAATTATAATTCAATTAATATGGAAAAACAAATTCATAGAGTTAATAACATTACCATGAACCAAGTATTCTCATCCTGAAGTTCAATCCTAGGTATATAATGCAACCATGTAGGAAAACCTCAAAAGATTATTGAAAACAAAATATTGTTAATAAAAAGTTATATATCATATCATGAAATAACCGAAATTATTAATTTGTATCGAAAGGGAAAGTATACATGTATATATAAGTACCCATAATTCCATTCGGCACAAACATATGGCCCCACACGAAGAAAAATATAAAGCGCTTCATCTTGAATGGTTTTAAGAAACCTGATAAGATCCAAGTTGCCAGAAAAATCATACTCACAAGGAAGAGGCTCATGAGCGTTCCAAAAAACATAAGTTTTGATAGCGTCAACACTACCCTCTTTTGTTTTCCTAATTTAATCATGCCACGTCTACAAACAAATATAATCAAGAAACTATAAGTATTCACTAATAGTTTGGAACTAAAATTTGCATGTCATTAATCCATTACCTCAGAAGTGTTACGAGAGTAGTGAATAGAGCCAGAGATGATAGTTCGACGTTGGCCACCGATGGTGATTGCTCGCCCTTCATTGGATACTTTTATCAATTGATAGACTTTAAATCCATGCCTCTTCAAGAGCGAAATAGACTTTTATCAGTAGTTGACGTTACAATATCAAAGACCTTAAAAGAGGCTTGACACTCCAATAAAATTCATTTACTGGATAATCACAATGGAAGACATACATATATGAAACGTGTCTTCATGAACATAATTTATAAAACAGAGAAATGTATTACAACAGTTGAAAAGTGAACCAAGTGGATGTAAACATTTTTGGACTAAAGACTAGAAGAATAATTTTGTATGAATCTAATCGAGTTCATCAAGTTTGGTTTCAAGCTCAACACTTCAAGGAGTCAAATGAGCAAGGTTTCTTCGCAAAGGGGATAAGATTAAGTTGTTATATCGGAATTAAAGATATACAACCATAAAATTTTGAGAATTTATCTTCCAGTTAAGCATAAAATAGTACCAGGAGGTCCCAGGTTCAAATCCAAGAAGTAATAAAAATCCCCTTGTGGCCACAGAGGTTCAAATGCGGTGACTCCGGGCTATCTGCAAAGCTGGTGGTTGCCTTGGGGTTAGTCGGCTCGCATAGCGAGTTGGGATATCCAGGTTAATAAAAAAAATAGTTCGAGGAGTTAAAAAGAGGTTTCAGAATAAGTGTTTAACTTCTTTGTCTTCCTAAAAATGTGGTAATCTCCATCAATTATATACATAGAGGAACAGGAAAATGTCTTTAGGGGTAAAACATGCAAGTTTAAGCACTCATCCTTTTTGTTATATTGACCTACAAAATTGTTTCGGAAAAATAAGAAAAGGCGGTTGAATATGTGTAGTTGTTTACATTGAAAATGTTCTAATACATCTGCAAGTCTCATTCGGCGATGATCAAATATCCTAATTCATTAATAGAAGGAAATTTTACCAAATTAAGCGAACTTCTAATTGATTGCAATGAATCAACCACAAATTGTAATGTAACTAGAGCTTCTGATCTCAAATCAGTCGATCATGTAACCAAAACAAAGTATAAACATAAATTTCTAATTGATTGCAATGAATTTTCAAAATGAAGATGTTAAGACAAGCTCAAAGTCGCCTACCATAATCGATGAATCCTCAAGCCCTGAATCAAAAAGTCGAAGAGAGATCGAAGAGAAATCTTAGAACTCGTAGAGTATGATTGATTTTCATTTGATGGTGTTTCGATTATTGAAAATTGGAAGAGAAATCGTATGAAAGCGCACAAGACTCTCACTCTCGACTCTCGTATGCACACGCACGCTTCGTTTGATTTCTGATTATATTTTTTTATAAATTAATTTATTGAAAATAAAAATCCATAAGATACGCTTTTAGAATTATTAAAGTGTAACTAAAACCTTTTATTTAATTTAAAACTCAAACTAAAAATACTTTATTTTTTAGAGACGATTTAGAAAGTGGTTCTGAAGCTTTTGATTAGGATTTTAGAAACACTTTACGTAAAAAGCATCTCTAAAAGCTTTAGCGACAATTTTCATAGTATATTATTTGGTTTGAAATTTTTCTCTCAAAGTTATCTTACTTTTTGTTACACTTTTCACTTTTGTCATACAGTTCATTCTCTAAAGGTCACCTTCAGATACAATTCCGCATTCTTCTAACTGCCTTCTCTAAAACCTTTTCCCCTTGTAGTGTGAAGATTGCAAGTTTGCTTTTTCACTTTTCAGGTTTGCATGTCAGGGAGCAGTTCACACTTCAATTATGAAAATGGATTCAAAATTCAAAATTTCCCCCGACTCTCTTCTTCTTGAATTGTTTTTCTTTGGATGTTGCTCTCCATATTTTTGCAAGGCTATCTTCTAGGTGAAGAGCAGCAAGATACAAAAACATTATTCTTAGATTAGACCTTCTTCTTATTCGTGTCTTACAAACAAAAATATCGAAAACCCCACTCCGGTTTAGCAGACCGGATATGCATTAATTAATTATTGTAAGTTTTTCATCTTAGTTTCAGCCCCTTAAACAATGTAGTTTCTTTGAATTAAGTAATTAATGTCTTTGTGTAAATTATCAAGAGGGGAGGGATATGGTCGCTCGAGCAAAAACAGGTTTTGGCAAATGGTTCCATTACTTGCTTCCGTTGCTTCAGAAGCTCTTATCGGATGATAATAATAATGATTCATCTTCAAACGCCCTAACTCCCACATGTATAATTCTTGTACCCTCTCAAGAGCATCACCAACAAGTATAAACACTTGATCCTATAGTTTTGATTCTTATTTTGAATGTTAAATGGTTACTTTTTAATCGATTATGAACTTTGCAAAAAAAAAAACAAGCACCAACAACGAGATTATGCGTTTAGAAATCTCTATTGAGACAATATGGACCTTTTTAAAATAGGTTTATTCAGAAGTGTTTCTCTAATTGAGCTATGCAAAGTGTAGTTGAAAGTAGTTCAGTTGATGGGTGAACCAAGTTTCTCTCATATGGTTGCTTTGGTTCATTTTCTTTTCGTATAAAGATTATATATATATATATATATATATATATATCCAATTGTTCAAATTTAAAGTTAAATGGTAATATTTGATTTTATTTTATTTGTTTGGGTTCAAAGGAGCGTGTCATCTACTGTTCTTAAGCATAGGTCTAACATCCATGTTTTCGCTGTCGTGTCATTATTGAATGTTTGTGATATTTGAATAAAAAAGTCCTAGTTGTGTTGGGATGAAGAAAAGTTTTGTTGAAAATCATTTGGAGCATTAAGGGACGTCCCTTGCAAGTTTGGTCACTCGAGAAGTCACAAATCAAATTAAAAACACACTAAAGTGCCAAGCTAGTTGTCAAGTGAGTTAAACTCACTTCAAAAATAGCGCCAGGCTCTGGAAATCTGATTTTTATTCTCGGGTTAGTTTCTAAGTCAAACTAGCGTGAAGGCCTGATCTGCACAAGAAGACCAAAAATCGGGACCTTCCTCATTTTAGCCATAACTTCTTCATTTGTACTCCATTTTTGGACGATTTTTGTTGCTCTGGATTATATTTTGAAGCTCTTAAAGATTCATATAAAGAGGATTGAAGTTTCCTCAAAGAGTTAAGGTTCCTATAAGTCAAGAGGTGAGAGACTATCCCAACGTTTTCCATGGTTTATGATTTGATGTGACATGAGATTAAAATAAGAGTAAATTTGGACTCGATCCTTCCTAATTTATCATTTTCAATGAAAATAACCTATAAATTTCTTTAAAGTAATTACACTGTCGGTCCTTGTGGTTTGTTTGAAATCTTGATATCGTCCCTATATTTCAAAGAAGGTATACTGTAACATCCCAAAATTTCGAATACTTAAATATATCAAAACTAGTATCCCAAAGATCAAACACTTACATTGCAGCGGAAATAAAATTTCTAAACTTACAAATTATATCATCATCTAAATTACAATCTTGAGGAACATAACATTGCTCTATATAACAATGCCTTGATCTGCAACTAACCTTCTTTGATGCTAATCCTTATCTCTCTTTATTGCACTTTTCTTTCCACTCAAATAGCCGGCTGGGTGAAAAAGTTTTAAAAGAGTTTTGGGTGAGCCTTATGCCCAGTGAATCCACGGTTTTCATGCACGAAGAACAACTTTTACAATAAACAATTTTCACGAGGCTTTATAAATTTAGCATGCCTTGATGAGAATAATACTTTTCACAAAATAAAGATATTATAGTGCGTGTCTACATCACAAAGCAACGACGTCATGGGAGATGTCTACCTCACACAGCATTACCTGGCGAAGTCACACAACATGTCCGCACTTACGCCTTAGATAAGCTCACAAAGCATGCTCTTCTTTTACAAATTCATATTGTAGTACATTCCCATTGACACACAAATACTCAAAACATATTATAAAAATATTGAACTTTTCACGCATATATAGCATATCAAAAATCTCGAGAAACTTCAAACAACTTGTGGATAATAATGCATGCAACCATTTTAAAAATAAATTACGTGTAACTCACTGTACAAGTCGTAGTCCAAACCGTTCTCTAAAGAGGCTAGCGCCTCCCTATTGGCATCGAACTATATGTGATGTACAACACCGTCGACTCTCATTACAGCGTCCACCATCGCCTTTTCTCATAATAGTTCTCCTTCTTGACCCCAAACTTTACATAGAACTTCAAACTCCCATTTTATACTAAGCCCCATCGGCGGTTTCACGGAATATGAAACGATAAGCCATGATTAATGGTTGTAGGTTTCATGACCACTGGGTTTCCCTGTCATTAAATTACATTCAATTTCTTTGCTCTTTTTTTTTTGTTTATTACAAACTTTCTCTCTTAACAAAATTTCGTCCTCGAAATTTGCTTTATGCAAAAAATGAGGGCATCTCAATCTCGTCCCCTTATCAAGTTCCCAAGTAGCCTCTAAACCATTATGACATCTTCATTGAACATTCACGAGAGAAATCCCTTTGGTTCTTAGTTTTGTTTTCTTTTGACATTCTTAAGAGTTACGACTTACTTTTTATCTACTGAACACTTCTTTACATTAGATACATTATGTCACAAATTTCACCATACCGACTGTTTTATTGTCTGAAGTTCTAACCATCCGTTCATCCTTGAGAATAACTCATATTCGCATCCCAATAATCTTCTATCCATCGCTAACTTGAGCAATATTTTCTAATAAACGATGGAGTACCTTTGATCCATCCATCCGTCTCTTTTCTTTTCGATGTTAGTTCGACAAACCTGCTGGCATTTATCACATAACTCTTCGAGTTGCTCTACTCGAGTACTCCTTTGATAATCATTAGTTATAAGTGAACGCATTCAAGTCTAATCGGTTATTCCAAATGTCACTAAAGGTTACCCCACATAGATACCACCATACTATTCTTATCTACAAAATAAGGCAACATGCATGGAAACAATCATCACATTTGTTGGTCTCGTAAGGGTCTACAAGAAGAGAAACA
>NW_020200989.1:55461-61584 GCF_001531365.2 Cynara cardunculus var. scolymus
AGGAAGGCTTGTCCTTCGTTATAGTGAATAGTACAAAAGCACTATTTCTGAGCAGACATCCTTACCTAAAGTTGGTGGACAAAGAGTCGACTAATCGGCTCCGTACCGTACTAACTTTTGTAAGGGTATGGGCTTTGTCCTTTGGGTGCATAAGGACAAGAGAACAACAATCGTGCTAAGCAAACTTCCTTTGATCGCTGAATGCTGGAATGACCTGAAGGTCTCATCATCATTCGCTGAAGTTAGAGCAGTCTTCACACATATGTAGACAGGCTTGTAATCACTGAATACCGCTTCAGATCACGTACTCGCCGGTCTCTAATCTTCAGTTTAAGTCTTTGACGTTTGCTGAAGGTTCTTTGGTGTGAGTGTCGTCTTCTTGAAGTATTGCTGTCTCTGATAGATTTACAATGCAAGTTCTTCAGCGATCATTGAACATACTCAGTGAAGATTGCTGGAACTAAAAATACAGAAACACAAATACAACATGAAAGAGAAAAGGGATTATCATCAAATTACTCTGAGAGAGGATCAACAATCTCCCCCTATTTGATGATAACAAGATAACATAAAGAAGGTTATCTTATCAAATAATAGTAAGGAAAAAGTCACATATGAAGTACATGTCCCTTTTTACTATTTTGGGATCTTTTTCAGTTTGGTCAGTCTCAGCTTGAGAAGTTTTCTTAAGTTATATCYAAGAAAATTACAAGTACGGAAACTGAAATTGAAAGCTTATTTACTGACTTAGAGACTGTCAGTGAATGGGAAAAGTAACATTGGAACTCATAGACATGTGTCCCTATTTCTTCTTTCAGGGATCTTTTTCATTGAAGTACATGGAATACTCATTTTATTAATCATAGGAAATAATGCAATTATTACAGTACATGTTCAGAATTTACAGAATGTAAATACAATCAATGAAAGAAGACATAGTACAAGGATTTAAAGGAAAAGTGGATTGTTGTTACAAAGATAATCTTATTCTAGAACACTTAGATCTATGTAATCAGGTACATTTTCACCAAGGTTTCTTCGACGTAGGAATTCCCTTCGTATCTTCAGATCGACGACTTTTCCAGGCATGCTATCATCTATCCAGAGCAAAAGATAAACCAAGTGATCCATTRGACATAGATGTAGCTCTGACATTCTCTGAAATCTGACTTCACCTTCATAGTCAAGGAATATAACCCCTAAATCAGGTTTAAAATGCATAGAGTTGGGTGTATAGGGACCCCTATTTGGCAAGTCAAGATTCAGCATAGAAATGTCTGTACTCATATGACCCTTCAGGACTTCATCTAAGGAGAACCTTGTTTCATGTTTGTTCCTTAGGAATGGTCCATCATTAGGATCAGAGAGCTTTAGTTTCTTCTTCCCACCTTTCTTCAGAGTTGGCCGGTCAAGGACCTTTACATACCTGGACATCCTTTTGATGAGCTCGTTGATGGTGTCCTCGATAAGTGTCTTGTGTCTTAACTTGGATTGCTGAATGGCTTATCTGATCTCCATCTATTCGCTGTATCCATAGCGGCCAAGGTAGGAAGGGTACTCGGTAACGGCATCAAGATTGTCCCTGGTGATGAGCATTGAGACCAGTGTTCCACCGTCTTTAGAACATTCGTTGATGCTAACACTGATGATTGGGTGGGGGCTGAGTCTCTTTTTCAGTTTTGCTTCGCTCCATTGCTTCTCCTTATCCTCTAGCATCAACTTCTTCTTGCGTTCAGCTTCAGCTTGGGCTTGGACAGGATTCACCATTTTCTTGGACTTCTTCTTGGGAAGGACTTTAGCAGCTAGTGACTTGGACAGCTTTAAGCTGTCTTCAGTCTGCTTCTTTTGAAGGTCTAACTCTTCTTCAGCCCTTAATGCCTCGAGTCTTTCAGCTTCAGATAAGAAGTCAAACTCACCACCACTAGAGGTACGAAGAAGAATTTTTTACTCTAGTCTGGTCGAGTGACTCCTTCAGCTAAGACATCTGCTGGTTTTTTGGAGCACAAGAGACGGGTTGATCAGATACCCGCTCCAGTCGACCGCAGGTTGTTGATGGGATATGAAGTTGATATTTTGAAGTAATCACTACTTGAGAGGTAGAGTCTTCAAACAAGGTTTGTTGAGGGCTTTTGAAAAGTACCTTCAAGTTACCTTCTTCAGCAACCGTGTTGATCCCATATCTCTCAATAACACTAATAATCTAGTTAATAATAACCAAATTATAGTGATTTGATGAAGAAAGTGAAGAACACTCGAGAAGAAAATAATAACAATAATCAACAATCTTGAGCGTCAAAGATTTCACTTTATTGATAATAAGAATGTAGAAAAATCTACTTTCATTACAATAGGCCTAATCACCTATTTATACTAATTAGAACATAACTATCTAATGAGACTTTATAGCTAATCTTTAATTAACAGATAACGTTTATCAAAACTATGGATAAGCTTTAATATCAAAGATAAACTCGAAGTCTAGCTGTTGATTTGTCATCTCCAGCTGTCATTCATGGTGTGATGTATCATCCTTATCTTTAAGTCTTCATCGCATGCTTCTGGATGAATTGCTGGAAAATACTCTAAGTATGGTTGACCAGAGGTTCGATGGAGATGCTCTTTCCATTGCATCCTTGGTCGTCCATCGGTCCTCTGATTGTGCTCCAGACTTAGCCGTTTCTGCCTTGATGTCTTCATCGGTCTTCTGGTTCTTCATCACTTATTGTTTTTCATTACTTTTTACATTATGAATTATGGGGTTTAACAGACCGCCATGCCTTTCGACTTGGGGTCCTGGTTCCCTGATGGAGTCGATTCACCTTGCTTTTGCTCCCCCTGGGATGCAGAGTCCCCGAGAGCAACACCTTTGGTGATGGTTGATGGCTTCTGGAACTTGATGGTAAAGTCATCTTCATCATCATCGTCGTCGTCACCATCTAGATCATCTCTGGTGTTTGGAATGGCAAGTTCATTATCGTCTTCATCATCATCTTCTTCATCATCATCAACATCATCATCATCACCAGCAGAAGTGATGGTATGGACATCATCCCTAGGGATGGCTTCGTCAACCTCAGCTAGAGCAGCTTCGGTGGACGTGATTACAGGAGCAGCAACTGCTTCAGCTCCAAGAGCCTCAGCTTCAACTGCAACTGAAGCTGATACTGGGCCAACATCCTGAGAAGCTGTAGGAGCAGCTGATATTGGACTTCATCTCCCCCTCTCTGGCTAAGACTCGAGAGAATTGGCCAGAGAGTTCGTCCAAACGCTGACGCTGGAGAACCATGGATTCCTCCAGCCTTTGCAAAGCATTGGCTAGAGTTGTCGTTGCCTCACGCGTCTCATGGAGCTGGGTGCGATCATCGGCAGAGAAGGAAGGTGCAATCACTGGAGCTGGTTGACGGACAACATCCAGGATTTGTTGAAGAAGACCAGTCTGCTGATCAGCTATCGCATGAGCATCGTCAGCCCTGTTGTGAAGAACAACAATGGCGTCATTGTTGGCATGAACAACTTCTTGGAGAGTCTGGAGCTGACTCTGAACTTCTTAAACATCCGCCCGGAGGGCAAGGAAGTTCGCATCAAGATCGCCTTGGCGGGACATCTCTTGGTGAACTTCATTGACCCTGGAGAGGACGGTATCAACGGCTGGAAGGAGAAGCTTGATATCCGATGACATATCATAGTCATCATCGACATCTTCATCTCCTCCATCATCTTTCTCTCTTTCTCCCTCTTCGACTTCTTGAACATCAGGCTGATGCATCAAAGAAGGACCTACTAAAGAAGAAGTGTGAGCTGAAGGCTCAAGGTTAGAAGAAATGAAGGGGTAGGAAGATGGAATACCTGAGGGGCCTTCAGTGACATCGAAAGAAGTTTCACTGGTAGGAGCAAAGATATCCTCGAGAGGATGGACATCCGTATACTGAGGAGCATCGAGAGGACCAGCCTCAGGTCCAGTGGTGTGTGTCTCAGTATCAGGAAGGACAGTCGCTAATACATCATCGACATTGTAAAGACCAAGGAGGGAGGAGAAGAAAAATGGTTGAGAAAAGACGTGGGTGTTCAGTGGTGACGGCACTGATCTCTACACTTTCAGTGATTTGGGTCACTGAAGAGATTGATGAAGGTACCACTGATACGACAGTGATGGGAGAAATCACTGAAGAGCTGGGAGGGATAACAGAAGACGCCTCGGGGATAAGGCTAGTTTCAATAACTGAAGCCTTTTGAGAGGCCCCAGCTAGTGACGTGGTTGTCCCCTTTTTGGCTTTCCTGGCTCTCTGAGGAGAACCAAGAGTTGGTTGAGATGGTCGTTTTGAAGGGGTTTTGGTGGCTTGGCTAGACTCGGGGGGGTTTGCCCTTGTCGTGACCACCTGAGAAGAGGTAGTGATGGACACAATGGAAGAGAGTGCCGCATCACTGTCCTCAGCTTATGATCCAGAATCCTGGATCCAAGTCTAAAAGCTGGAAGGTTTCCTTCTTTGGGGTAAAGACTTTTGAAGATTTTAGCCAATACCATAGAAAGAAACCTGGTGTAAGGCACCACCTTTTCTCACTGGCGCTTGTTCAGCTTCAGCACCAGGTCATCGAAAATGACCGCAACATAATTTATATTGCGATGCTGAATCGCAGAGACGCCTATGATCAAGACAATCCTGGAGGCCTGGTCCTGACCGCCAGTTTTTCCACCCATGCACTTGATGAAATGAGAAAACAGGTATTGCAAGACGGCTGACATCCTGTTTTTCTCAATCTTTGTGAGGGATTTGAGAGGAGCGCTGGAGTCCTTCTTCATTGGTCACTGATAGCCAATGGCGTCGAGGAAGGAGATGATCTCGGTAGTGGAGGGTTCGCTATCGAAGGGACCCCTGGGAAGACGGAGAGCTGGTCAGAGTGTAGAAACCCCAAAGTTTACTTCCATGCGGTTGAAAGTGAAGTGGATTTGCTCCATAATGCGTCCATCTTCATCTTGGACCTTGACCACCTCAGCAGTGTACTAGAACTGCTGGAGAAGTTCCTTGACCATGAGAGGCTCATGGTTGAAAGCATATCCAAGGGACGACTGTTTGAGGAAGTCCGCTGCCTCTTAGTAAAAAGCTCTGGTGAAGGGTATCTCTAGCAAGGCAATGTGGTTGTTGGCCTTGATAGAGATATCATCAATAGTGAAGTTGACGTTCTTGGCAACCATCTGTATATTGTTAAAAAAAATTAACATAAACAGGAAGAAGAAGGGTTAGAAATATACCAAGAGTATATGGTCAAAGAGTATAGAAAAAGTTCTTAAACAAGGAAAAACTTTATTTGAAAAATCCTTAAGAAATTAGGGTTTTTCAAGTAGAATGTGTATAAAGAAACAGATTTGTTAATCAACAGATTTGTTAATCAAGAAGGAGATGATTAAAAATCTTTACAGTTTAATGTACTAAGAGAACAAAGTTCTTAATAAGATTAAACACATTTCTTTAAAACGTAGAAGAAAAGAAGATTCTAACCTTTGAAAGTGAAGAGGAAAGGTCGAAAAAGAGGTTTGAAGAGAGAGTTCTTGCTTTGGAATAATCTTAGCAGAAGTTCGTCTAATGATTTTGAAAGCGTAAAGAGAAAAGTGAAGAAGAAATCTCATATTCATAGGTAAGAGGAGAGAGAGAAGAAATATGAGAGAGAGAAAAAGACGACGGTTCGGGAAAGTGGTCATGATGAAAAACATGCCACATTCTCATCCACGATTGGATGGCAATTAATGAGGTAGCATAATGACATGTCATTTTGTGCGTCTCAAAGCGTCGCTCATAGAAAACAGAGAATGTCGTCATAAAGACGATGCATTTATTATTTTCTTTTAAAAACAAATATTGTTTTTAAGAATATGAAGAGTCATTTAGTTAAAAAGTACTGAAGGACTTCTTTTAAAATATTTTATGACTAAAAACGAGAAAGTACTCAGTGATGGTTTTAAGACGTCATGTTTTAGTGAAAAGAGTCACTGAAACTGGCATTTAAAAAACTTTTTGATCACTGAAGAAAAGATTAAGTGATCTTTTAGATTTCTAAGATAAGTATAAAGATATACTTTAAGATGTGGTGTGTTGAGAATCACTGAGACCACCTTTTAAAACATTTTAT
>NW_020200989.1:62554-63491 GCF_001531365.2 Cynara cardunculus var. scolymus
TGATATTCTTTCTTCATGCGTTCAGCGAAACGAAAACATAAATAGGGATTAGTGGAACCAAAAATAATATCATCGACATAAATTTGGACGAGAATGATGTGACCTTTAATTTTCCTAAGAAATAAGGTCTGGTCAATCTTTCCACGAGAGAATTTCTCAGAGATGAGAAAAGAAGAAAGGGTATCATACCAGGMAYRMGGAGCCTGCTTTAACCCATAAAGAGCTTTATCCAACCTATAGACGTGGTTAGGATACTTAGGGTCAAGAAACCCTGGTGGTTGTTCAACATAAACTTCCTCTTGAAGTTTTCCATTAGGGAAAGCGCTATTTACATCCATCTGAAAGACCTTGAAGTCTCTATGGGCAGCAAAGGCTAGAAAGAGTCGAATTGCTTCGAGTCTAGCCACTGGTGCGAAGGTTTCATCATAGCCTATTCCTTCTTCTTGTCTATAACCATGAGCAACAAGCCGAGCCTTATTGTGGGTTACCACACCATCTTCATCCAACTTGTTGCGATAGACCCATTTGGTGCCTATCACTGATTTTTCTGATGGACGTGGGAGAAGGGACCAGACTTTGTTCCTATCAAACTCAATGAGCTCTTCTTGCATAACAAGAACCCAACTAGGGTCAGAGATAGCCTCATTGATTTTCTTGGGTTTAACTAAAGAAAGAAAGTTGACAAAAAGACAGATATTACCTAGACCTCGATGTGTCTTGATACCTGTATCTATATCACCCAGAATTTGATGAATTGGATGGCTTTTATTCCATCCCTGAGCCGGTAAAGGATCTTCATCTGAATAAGAGAGTTCAGGTATGGAAGATGACACTTCAGCAGCAGTTTCTTCAGCAATAGGGACTATTGGCAAAGGAGTCTCAGATTCAGAAACCGATAGAGGTTTAGAAACTGAAGGTATTTCATTCACTAAGTGAT
>NW_020200989.1:65315-73733 GCF_001531365.2 Cynara cardunculus var. scolymus
AGGAGTTGTCTTCACTGAGCCTGAAGAAGTGGCTTCAACAGTTTTCTTCACCTTGACTGCAGGAGCAGCCTTTGTGGATGATTTCACTTTAGTTGATTTCTCAGCTTTGGTTACTTTCTTGCTCAAAACTGGTGAACCAGCTTTGACGGTAGAAGGACACTTACTAGCAACATGTGTTCTTTCACCACAGTGTTTACACTTCCAAAAATTAGAAGTAGCTTTAGGGCCAGGAAGTATCAAACTAGAAGTGGGACCAGCTCCATGGATTCCCTTCTCATTGGCTCTTGGAGGAACCTTTGAGGGAATGGATTCCTTAGGTGAAAAGTTCACCTTGAGCTGTGACTTAGATTTCTGATGCGATTCAGATTTTCTAGTCCCTGAAGAAGAAGAAGTTTTACAAGTGGAAGGAATAGATTTAGATCTTTTTAACTTGTTAGACTTCTTAGGAGGGGATGCTGTGACAATGGATTTACCTTTGTCTTTGCACCCATAACTCAAAAGAGTTCCTTCAAGATGACTCTCAATAAAGGAAGAGGACTGAGAGGAAGAAGTGTTAGGAATAGAAGAGACAAAGGTACCAAATTTAAGCATGGACCTGTCTTTAACACATTCTTCCTAATCATAGGAGAATCCTAGATCAGTCGTTTTCTTGGCCCGGATCTGAGCGTTAATGATCTCAGAGGCCTTGAGGAAAGCTTTGCACCACCCTTCAATGGTAGCTTTCTCAGCTTTGAGTTCAACGATTGCTCGCTCACGCTCAGCAACAGCTTTCTTACATTCAATAGTGATGGCTTGGTTTACGATAACCTGCTCTTTAAGATTTTCCTCAACAAAGGTCAGTTCTTTGATCTTAGAATGACAAATCTTCAATTGCTCTTGAAGATCAACGTTAAGCATTTCAGCTTTTGATTTGCCATTGAGGGCATTGTAAAGGTCAACCGTCAGCGTATCTAGTACAGAAAGACTAGAAGAGGAAGAGGGTTCATTCAGGATACATACCTAAGTAAAAGAAGATGGCTCATAGGAGGTAGATGTTTTAGAAGATCCTTCATCAACATCAATGGCCATCAAGCAGACATAGGCTTTATCTTCTTCGTCTGAAGATGATTCATCAGATGATTCAGCCTAGTCATGCTCTTCAGCAATAAGGCCTTTAGCCTTTTGCTGGTTATTCTTCATCTTCTTGTATTTCTCCTTCAGTTTTAAGTATTTTTCATCTTTGGTCCGGAAGGAGGAGAAAGCTTTTGAAGATGGCATCGCAGTCTTCTTTGATCTGCATTCACCTGTAAAATGTTCGGGCCGGTGACAGTTGTAGCAGACAGCTGAAGCCTTGTCTATTCTTTCAGACTTTGGCTTCTCCCGGAAGGATAGCTAAGGAGATCTGCGGAAGTTGCTTTTGCTGGCGAACCTCCTAAATGACTTAGTCAGGAGTGCCAGGAATCATCAAAATCTGTTAAATCAGATTCTGGAATGTCCTCAGAAGAATCTATCTCCATGATAACCATGGGAGGTAGAGAAGAAACAAAAGGAGTAGAAGTTTCAACTGAAGAAGCTTCAGAGATCAAAGCTAAAGGAGAGCTTTTCATTTTCCTGGATTCTTTTACAAGATTTCTTTTCAGTTGACGAGATTGCTCATGGTTAAGCAGAATCCCGTATAAGGTAGAAAGAGAAAGAGTGGACATGTCATTTGACATCTTTAGACACATGGAAAAGGTGTCTAAAGACTCAGGAAGGCATTCTAAAAACTTAGTCAAGGTTTCAGAATTAGAATATTCCCTGTCGACAGCCCTTAGATCAATAAGAAGGCAATTAAATCTTTGATGTATTTCAGACAGCGTCTCAGACTTTCCATAGAGAAACCTTTCATACTGTCTTACTAGATTGATATTTCTAGTCTCCTGAACCTGAGTGGTTCATTCATATTGGACACAAAGTGTATCCCATATGGCTTTAGAAGTTTTGAGTTTTATCACTGAGTGATAGATCTCATCAGAAAGAGACATAGCTATTATAGACCGAGCACGCATGTCTATAGCTATTTTTTTCTTTTCCTCTTCGCTCCACTGATGTGGAAGCTTTGGAATCTGCCATTCAGGAATCGCGGCAGTCGTAGCTGTTGCTGGAACAGCCGGAACAATAGCAAATGGGATATATGGTCCATTTTATATGTAATATGGAATTTCAGGATCCACACCTTCGAGAAAGAGGGACATCCGGTTCTTCCAGAGACTAAAGTTGTCACAGACAAACCAGAGAGGTTTGGGAAGAGAGCCATTATCTTGTGTGTGTGTGTGTTTGTAATTTGTAAAGCCATTTGTAAGCAGTAAATTATCTAAGAAAAGATAAATTAATACAAAAAATTACCAAACACAAGGAAAGAAAGAAAACACTGCTCTGATACCACTTGTTGGTCCCGTATGGGTCTATAAGAAGAGAAACAGTTTGTAGAAGGGGGGATGAATACAAACACAATATTTTCAAATTTAAAATATATATTGATAGAGAAGATCAATACAGATTTTACAAGATTATTTGCGGAAAGATAAGATAATAAAAATCTATCTAAACAATCTTTGGTTACACACAAAGCTTTAGCAATTACAAGAAAAGAAGTTGCTAAAAGAAAGATCCTTTACTTATGCTAGAAGATGCTTGAAGTAAGAATAAGGTTAGAGAGAGATGCACGCTTTCTGCATGGAGAAGAAACACTTCTATTTATACCCAGTGCATTAAATGTCCATTTAATGCAATATGATAGGTTTAGAGTGCGTGTCAAACCTTAAGAGGAAGGCTTGTCCTTTGCTACAGTGAATAGTACAAAAGCACTATTTCTGAGCAGACATCCTTACCTAAAGTTGGTGGACAAAGAGTCGACTAATCGGCTCTGTACCGTACTAACTTTTGTAAGGGTATGGGCTTTGTCCTTTGTGCGCATAAGGACAAGAGAACAACAATCGTGTTAAGCAAGCTTCATTTGATCGCTGAATGTTGGAATGACCTGAAGGTCTTATCATCATTCGCTGAAGTTAGAGCAGTCTTCACACATATGTAGACAGGCTTGTAATCACCGAATACCGCTTCAGATCACGTACTCGCCGGTCTCTAATCTTCAGTTTCAGTCTTCGACATTTGCTGAAGGTTCTTTGGTGTGAGTGTTGTCTTCTTGAAGTATTGCTGTCTCTGATAGATTTACAATGCAAGTTCTTCAGCGATCATTGAACATACTCAGTGAAGGTCGCTGGAACTAAAAATACAGAAACACAAATACAACATGAAAAAGAAAATGGATTATCATCAAATCACTGAGAGAGGATCAACAACATTTGTGATATCTTCTTTCACAATTCAATTATACATCATACCTTTTCATATTCATGCCTTTATACATACATGTACTTATCTATTGTCCTTGAGATATCTTCAATTATCGAGAATAGGCTATAATCCATTCTATAGATGATGCTTCCATATTTCGAGCTCCACTACCATTATTACTAATTTTAAATCATACATTTTCAATTACCATGCATTTTGCATAAACACATCTCTATCAATGTCATTATATCCAAATATATTAAACCATCTAACGACTTCTCTGCTTTAATCTGGTTTAAGACTAACCCCAAATTAACTTAAATTACTATTCTCATCACTATAAATCAATCTTTAGTCACACATCTATCAATAATAAAATCTTCCATTCTCAGTTTAAGCTTAGGTTTCAGTAACCTAATTCACTTAAACTTTGCTTTGTTACCACTTATAACATCCCAAAAATTCGAATACTTAAATATATCAAAACTAGTATCCCAAGATCAAACACTTACATTGCAGTGGAAATAAAATTTCTAAACTTACAAATTATATCACCATCTAAATTACAATCTTGAGGAGCATAACTTTGCTCTATATAACAATATCTTGATCTGCACCTAACCTTCTTTGATGCTAATCCTTATCTCTCTTTATTGCACTTTTCTTTCCACTCAAATAGCCGCCTGGGTGAAAAATTTTTAAAAGAGTTTTGGGTGCGCCTTAGGCCCAGTGAATCCATGGTTTTCATGCACGAAGAACAACTTTTACAATAAACAATTTTCATGAAGCTTTATAAATTTAGCATGCTTTGAGGAGAATAATACTTTTCACAAAATAAAGATATTATAGTGTGTGTCTACATCACAAAGCAACGGCGTCATGAGAGATGTCTACCTCACATAGCATTACCTGGCGAACTCACACAACATGTTCGCACTTACGACTTAGACAAGCTCACAAAGCATGCTCGTCTTTACAAATTCATATTGTWGTACATCCACATTGACACACAAATACTCAAAACACATATTATAAAAATATCGAACTTTTCATGCATATATAGCATATCAAAAATCTCGAGAAACTTCAAACAACTTGTGGATAATAAGGCATGCAACCATTTTAAAAATAAACTATGTGTAACTCACTGTACAAGTCGTAGTCCAAATCGTTCTCTAAAAAGGCCAGCGTTTCCCGATTGGCGTTGAACTATATGTGATGTACAACACCGTCGACTCTAATTACAGCGTCCACCGTCGCCTTTTCTAATAGTAGTTCTCCTTCTTGACCTCGAACTTCACATAGAACTACAAACTCCCATTTTATACTAAGCCCCATCGGCGGTTTCACGGAATATGAAACGATAAACCATGATTAATGGTCGTAGGTTTCATGACCATTGGGTTTCCTGTCATTAAATTACATTCAATTTATTTCCTCTTTTTTTTTGGTTATTACAGATACTCTCAACATCCTTATGATCTGCATTTTGTTTTAATTTAGATCCCTGTCTCTGACACCATTTAATATAATCTCTTAAGTTGAGGGTCGTTTGGTAAATTTACCTATTTAAAAAAACTATTTATTTAAACCAGCAATTAAATGATGTAACATATTCCCTCTTATATTATATTATATATAGGGGTTAAATCATGTGAGAACCAAACAAAAAGTTCAGGACCGTGAGTACCAATCTTAATCATTAATTGAATTTAATCTACGAAAATGAAAGGTGATAGTATATTTTGTAATATTGTTGAAATTTGAAACTAGTTATTAGATAAATGACAAGTTAAAAAAGGCATTCTAAGTATTTGATATACAATATATAATCAATAATGACGACTATCAAAATTGTATTAATTAAAAATATATTTAATTACAATACACTTTTTAATCAAAAAACTTATACAAAACAAACTTTTTATCTTCTTTAATTTCACACGAGTATCATTATTTTTTCCTTTACATTTTTCTAATAATTGCAATTTTTACTTATGTTCATATATGTTGAGAGTTTGTAATATATGGTAATCGATAATAAGGTTGAATATTTAGTTAACATGGTAAGTTTAAGGAGTGTTTAAGAAGTCTACCTACAATTTTGTGATAGAAGTTTTCCATAATTACTAAAATCCCACCGTGTCCATAAGATATGTCGAATCAAGTCAATTCCTATGCTTCCTACCTTGGGGCGATATAGATTTTGTTTATATATTGTTATATTGTAACCTGGCGAGAAAACAGTTTTATATTCAAAATATATCCAAAGTTGACTACTCTTTTGGATCTTTTCTTCAAAGAATCCATTTGCTTCCTTATATATATTAACTCATTTGTCGTCTTCTTCTTCTCACCAACTTTCTGAAAGCTTAACAAAAAGAAAACCTATATTCTTTTGTTAAAAAGGAAACATTAGTATTATAGGAACAAAACCATGAGAAGCAAAGCATCAAGTCACAATAAGCCAGTGAACATGGTTAGGATCATTAAAACACCCATAAGAGCTATATCAAAAGCACTAGATCTCTATGTAAAAGGCGTCACCAACTTCTCCATAACCTACAACAGGCCTGTCATGATCATGGAAACCACCATCGAGTCTCAACAACTACCTAGGAGCTTCAGCGCCTCTAGAGTATCTAACACTAACAGTGACCAACCAATGGAAGGAGCCTTTGTGAGATCAATATCCACCACTACCATTAGCAGTAGAGCCAATCAAACAAGGATCACCAACTTTGATTTGTCCATGATACAACACCATCGCCAACAATTACAGTCATGTGCATCGAGGAAAGGTATCCCCAAGAGTTGTAGTGTTGGAATGGGGACAATCGATGAAGAAAGGGTGTCTTCTTACAGGAACGAAAATATTTCTGTTAGAAACAAGCTTGCCATGAAAAGTGATGATTCAAGGTTTTCATGAAACCGCACTTCTGGTTGCGTGTCCCCCAGAAGAATTTTTTAATGTAGTATCCATTTTCCATGTACTAGAAATTTATACTACTTGTTTTCTTTAGAATACACGAAATTTTATTGAAAACACATGTATGATATATTTATCAGACTATTAAGAAATTATTACATTTACGATATTGTTAACTAGTTTTTATCAATGCTCTTAGATAGAACTAATTAATTATTCAGCAACATTAAATTTTTACTCCAAGAAATTGGATATTATTAATTATTGGTTATTTTCAAACGGGCATTTAATTTGTCATATTATATATATATATATATATATATTTGTGTGTGTGTGTGGGGGGGGGTATTATTAGAAACAATATAATCAATCTAATATTTGACCAATTATCTATACTACATATCAATTATAAAGACTACTGCTCATAAATTTTATTTCACATAACTTTTTGGAGATATATAAATACACCACAAAACACACTCATATTAGTCATCATTAATGAGGCTTAAACCTTTAATCTTCAGTGAGGTTGAGATACGTTAATAACTCGCGTATCAATTACTCATCTATAACTTATTAAAACACTATATTCGAAATTTATAAAACCAACTTGTAAATATGTTGAGCCACATGTACGGCAAAATATCAAAACCTGCGTAATTTTGGATTTTATTATTTTATGATGAATCACATTAATTTTTCTTATTATGAGTTCAATTATATAAATTTCAGATCATCATAGAACAACAAATCAATTTAATTTTATATATTTGGATTTCATCTAATTTTATTTTTACTTTTCAGTCGTTCACTTAAAATTAATCAACCTTATTTTCTAGTTACTACACGTGTTATAACGCATTTAAGATGGATTTTCCCAATACAAGCTAATATTAGTTGAGTTCCATTTTTCATATTAGCAAATTAAAAGAAATGAAACATAATTTAAATGCAAATACCACAAAAATCATCATAAAGATATACAAAGCAACAAATAGGAGGTGGTTTGGGATGTTAGAGTTGCAAACGTTTTAAATGAGTTGGTATATTATATTGTCATATTTAAGTGCGGTTCATAGAAACTACTTTAAAAATTCCTCCTCCTTCTCAATGAAGTCAAACAGAAATTTCTCAATTCTCGAGAAACAACATTTGAAAATTCAAGTGTTCAACACTTGTGATCATTATAATTAATAAGACTCGACTCGTATAATACAATTGGTCATGGATTACAAGTAAGAAGACTTAACCCACGTTTTGGTAATTTATCAATTCAGGTTTTGATCAAGTAATTTTAATTAAGGAAAATTCTAAAAAAATCCAATAAACTTTAGTGTTTGGAATGATTAAGACATTCGATAATTAATTTTTTGGAACAAAATAGTCTTTAGACATTTTAAAACGTATTAAATAACTCTTTTGACTTTCTAAAATCTGTTACATATATCCTTATAACCTATAAAACTGGTTAATGTGGTAAAATAATAATTTTAAAAAATAAAAAAAAAGCCAGTGACTTTTATATTTTGAATGATTAAGTCCCTAAACTTTTTTGAAACAAAAAAATACTTACATTTAAAAACGATTATTTGATGAAATTTATTTTAATTAAAAATAAAAACTAGTCCATCAGTGATTTTTTTAAATTAAAAAAATAAAAAAGAATTATTGATTAAATTTATTTTAATTAAAAATAAAATATATTTTGTATATGATTTCTCAAATAAAAAAAAATATAAAATGATTTAAAAACGATTATGATGAATTTTATATTAATTAAAAATAAAGTATATTTCGTTAATGATTTTTTCAAATTAAAAAGATAGAAATAATTTGATTAAATTATTGAGGGATTAACGATAAAATTTAACTAAATACATAATTAATTAAAATTCATCGTTATTGTTCATTGGTATACATACATGGATTACTTATATCTAATTAATGGTTAACTTGACCACCATCAGACGCTATAACATGGAAAACATGTTAATTAGTGTGAAAAATCGTGCTTGAATCTTGTCGGTGATATTATTTCACCGATTGATTAACGATGTATTTTAATTAATTATATATTTAATTAAATTTAATCGTTAATCTGTCAATAATTTAATCATATTATTTTTTTATTTATTTAAAAAATACAACGGAGTATATTTTATTTTTAATTAAAA
>NW_020200989.1:73793-75716 GCF_001531365.2 Cynara cardunculus var. scolymus
AATTGTTTTTAAATTTTTTTATTTTTTTTAATTTGAAAAATTACTGATAAAATATATTTTATTTTCAATTAAAATAAATTTTATCAATAATATTATTTAAATGTAAGTACTTTTTTGATATATTTGTTTTATTTTATAGACGTACTGTGACATTCGTCATTTCGGAGTCTCAGGTTAGCATTTTATTATAAATCCTATATTTAGAAATAATATTTCTTTATGATCTAGTTTTAGTGATTAGAATTTATCTAGATTAGCTCCCAAGTTTTGTTCGAAATATCACGCCTCGGTGGAGATCAGATAAAGCTAACTTGTGTAATGCCAAATATTTTTGAAATGCCCTAAATAAAATAAAGTTGATATTATAAACTTTCAAATTAAAATGCAAAAGTCTCATTTAATTGTCCAAATGATTTTAGTAAAAGGTGGGCTTATTATTATTTAAGAAAAATAAAAGTTTTTTTTATTTGGGTTTGGGCCTTTAGAGGTCAGTCCATTTCCTCTTTAAAATCCTCATATAAATACCTCACATCCTTTGAAAAACTTTCATTTTCAAACTCACGGCCTAAGCTTTTCATCTTTCTACCATCTCTCTTTATAAACCAAACCATCTTACCAGCCGATTCCATTCTCAAGCAAGACTTCAAGAAGTTGTCAATCTTGAAAAATATTCAAGATTCTAAGAAAAAAAGGTACGATACTAGTTATCCTATTTTTATAGAATATCAAAAGTTTTTATCCTCCTACTCCTAATACTTGATCTTTTAGTAAAATTTATGAAAAATTTAAAGAGGGGAGATTAATCATCAAAGACCTGAAAGGATGATAATCTATGATCCATGTTCTTCGATTTTTAAGAAAGTAGGAGAAAACCCCATTGCATGCAAAGTCTGTCATGAAAAGTTATGTTTTGAAGAATGATAGAACCCCTGCATGCATCTCTAATCGGCTTTGCCATCTTCATGATTTAATGGAATCGGAAAATATCTTCTAGAAACTGAGTAAATTTGTTTGTTAGTTTGAAAATAGAATTTAAATCTTTGGAAGATGATGAGTTTAGACCCCAAATAACTGCCGTTGGTGAGCGTGCAATCTGTTTTGGGGGCTCTGTAACTCAAGATTGTAGGGTAATGGTGAAGAATTTAAAACTCACTCAAATTTCTTGATAATTGGAATAGTCGGCTGATGTCATTATTCTAAATAATGTGACAAGTTGGACATAAAAATAGTTTTTGGAAGGTTTCTACTTTTAGAGTTTTGTGAACTCCAAAACTTCTTGGAGCAGGATGTATAATCTGTCCAAAAATCAGCTTTTGAAGTAAAAGATTTTGATTTCTTTTATTTTGGACTATTATTAGTTTATTAATAAAATATCAAATTTAATTCATAAAAAAATCCAGTGGCATTACATAGGGTGCAACTTGACACTATTTTCGTCTAGAACTCATAGGAGATCTGAATGTGGGATGTTGGTTTATTTAGGAAGGCAGGGCAGACGTTGAAAGATTCAAACTTCATTTACTGGGATATTCAACATCAAACCAGTGAGTTCTCGTGGCCCCACTTTTAATGATTTGTTTATTATTTTAGGGGGAAAAACATGAGATTAAGCAAACTATGCATGATACTTGTTTGAAACCATTGGACTAAGGAACTGTTTAGTCAAGTTTTGTTTGAAACCATTGGACTAAAGAACTGCTTATTCAAGTTTTGTTTGAAACCATTGGACTAAGGAACTGTTTAGTCAAGCTTTGTTTGAAACCATTGGACTAAGGAACTGCTTAGTCAAGTTTATTATGTCATGAAATATTGACTGTTACTGCACTTGAAATAAATGCTAAATTGATGTGCTTGGGAGTATATTTTTCAAATAAAGTCCCCGTCCGTAAACGCTACTTGTTAACTCGGGTACATCCCCGGGCC
>NW_020200989.1:76106-77077 GCF_001531365.2 Cynara cardunculus var. scolymus
AAAGATTCGCATAAGTTTGCAAATATTTGGTTTATGCATTAAAATGTTTTATGCATGTGAAAACCCGTGAGCTTACCAACTCTTTGTAGTTGACTCGTTTTATGTTCCATGTTTTTCAGGTAACAAGTAAGAAATGAAGTATTTTGGGAGTATACTTGTGGAAAACTGATTAAGTTCGCAATGGAAGCTTTTGTAAAAGAAGTAGTCAAAAATTTGGTTATGATGTTAAACTCATTTATTTTGAAAAATTGAAAAGTGTTATTTATTAATTGTTGCTGTGACTCGCTTGCCTGTTACATCTCGTGTTTCTGCTTTAGCGGGGTGTGATAGATTTGGTATCAGAGCTTCAGTTATAGAGAACGCTGGTTTTCCTTTATAACCATCGACTATAACCAAAAAATTTCAAACTGGATTTTTAAGTAATCTGGAATTATATGATTTTAAAGCGGGTCACATTATTATATGTTGATTAAACAAAGCCTGATCACCTGTGTTTAATTTACATATAATAAAAAAGAACTTAATCGGTTTTACTAGAGATATGCTCCTGTAAAGAAATTGTTATGAGAACCACGATTTTATGTGTTATATTCACTATGAATATCCATTGCCCTAGAAGGACCAGAGATGATGGGTAGAAAAACCCTTATCTTGTTAAGTGTCCATGTTGGACCAGAAGCTCTGGTAAGAAGGACCAGAGGCGATGGGATAGAAATTCTATAAAATTTCGAAGTGTTTAAGTGGCATCAGAAGCTCTGGTTAGAAGGACCAGAGGCAATGAGATAGAAATCCCATAAAGCTATAAAGTGTGTATGTGGTACTAGAAGCTCTGGTTAGAAGGACCAGAGGCAAAGGAATAGGAACTCCTTAAACTTGTTTGAGTTCATGGATGCACCAAAAGTATTGATGAGAAGGAAACCAGAGATCGATGGATAGGTTACTTAGTGCTTTTCTAAATATGAAAGTTGAAC
>NW_020200989.1:77362-83525 GCF_001531365.2 Cynara cardunculus var. scolymus
GGCTCTGGTCTTGTAACCAGAAGCTCTGGTAAGTGCATTATGAGGAACCAGAGGCTCTGGTCTTGTAACCAGAAGCTCTGGTAAGTGCATTATGAAGAACCAGAGGATCGATGGACGAAATATCCATTATTATTCTAAGTGTGGATGTTGAACCAGCGGTTGATAGAATAGAATTCCATTGGTTTGCAAGAGGACCGATGGATGAGAAATACTTTCTTAAGGATTTTAGGTGAACCAGAAGCTCTGGTCATGGAACCAGAGGCTCTGGTAGTACAATCTGAGACTTTATATTTGAGAATCTAGTTTGATTTTCACTCTTAGTCTTGTTTAGAAGCTTTGGCTATATCTCTAAGTATTTATAGATGGCGTATTTAGTAATTAAGGGTATTAATGTCGCAGATCACTATGGCATCATCCGATTCTAGTGAATACTCAGTCGATGAATCCGGTTACGTGGTTGGTCACTCTAGAAGAAACTCAGCCCATAATGAAGAGATAGACCCGTATGAGCAAGACACTGCGACCAGTGGAGCATCTGCTTCTCCATAAGCATCCTTCCTACCCCCATCGGAGCCAGCACCCGATGTACCACCCCGAACCTATCATGGCTCAAGGATTAGAGTCACGCCAAGGAAGAGCGTTCCACTTCCACAACGTGTGGCATTTGAGGACTCTGTTAGAGTCATAGGAGAGACATCCCGACCACAATTGGGGAGCAGGATAATACAAGTGGTGACCGGAGTACCTGTGTCCTGCACCCGAGGTATGAATCCGGCTGAAAGAGAATGGGTAAGGAGAATTGCATCCGATACACAAATGCACCAGACTCGGCTGGGATACCACCACCACATCCTGAACAACCTGTCCGATGTAATGGAAGCACACCATTAGCGTATGTTAAGGAACACGGACGCTGTCGCTGCAACAAGGCGGGAAATAAGGAGGATGTACAGGTGGATGTTAGTTAGTGGAATGGTGATGTTAATTTTGGGAATAATGATAGGATGGATGTTGTTCTAGAAGAAGGATTAGTGGTAGGATGCCCATTCTTTTGCGTAGAAACTCATTATCCTATTTTGTGTGACTATGAACAACTTTGAATGCATAATGTCTTTTTAGAAAATGCTATTCATATCAAGTCATGGTATGTATAAGATTAATCTATTCCGCTTATGTAAATGCTTGAATAAAATCCATGCGATGAACACTCTTGACATCATTTAAACGCTTGGAAGCTACCACCCTTGTTATGCCATAAAATGACGAATTCCCCTTTTGACTTAGGCTTAAAAGATGCCGCCAATGAGAGAAAATCCCGAGATTGCACGACTTGTGTTAGAACAACTTCTGGCAGCACTCCCCAACATAGTCAATCAAGTGGCGACTGGCATGAATGTAAATCGATCCAATGATCCAGAGCCGAGGGCGGCTAGAGAATGCACTTATAAAACTTTTAGATCTTGCAACCCGAAAGAATTCAATGGAACCGAAGGAGCAGTAGGGTTATTATCATGGCTCGAAGGTATGGAGTCTGTTCTTCACATTAGTAAATGTACTGAAGGAGATAAAGTAGAATATGCGGCATGTCTTTTGCAAGGTAGGGCACTTACTTGGTGGAATACATTAGTGCAAACCAGAGATCGAGAAGCGGCTAACCAGCTTTCTTGGGAAGAATTTAAGAAATTGCTAAAGGATGAATATTGCCCAAGAAGCGAACTCCAGAAGTTAGAAATGGAGTTATGGAATCATGAAATGAAAGGAGAAAATATAGCTGCTTATACAGCTCGATTCCATGAGTTGGCGAATTTAGTACCTCATTTAGTGACACCGGAGGAAGTCCGCATCGAGAGGTATATTTGGGGATTGTCCCCAGAGATTAGAGGAAACATTACCTCCGCAAATCCAAAGACTCTTCAGGAGGCAATAGACATTGCCACCAAACTCACGAATAATGCGATTCGGTCAGGAGAATTTGCCAAGGGAAAAAGAAAGATGGAGGAGAAGGGGAATCGAAGGTTTGGATAAAGTATAACAAGAATAAGAGAGTGATAGGAAATTTTGGGGCACAAACTCAGGCGGTAAATCAAGGAGGCGCGACTAAGTGTAATAGATGCAAATATCCACATCGGGGGAATTGCATCATTTGTCAAAGATGTCACCTAGGGGGTCATACAACAAAGGATTGCCGAAGGCGATTATGCTTCGATTGTGGGAGCCCAGATCACATGCGGAATGTATGCCCAAGGAGGAAACAAGGAACAAATGCAAGTCAAGCCCGACCAACCAATCATGGAAACCCAGAAGGTCAGGCACGGGGCAGAGCATTTGAGATCGGAGCCAAAGAAGCTAGATATGATCCCAATGTGGTTTCAGGTACGTTTCTTCTGAATAATGAATTTGCATCAGTTTTATTTGATTCAGGGGCAGATAGGAGTTTTGTATCACTAGATTTTGAGCCTAAGATTAAGTTAAGGCCCCAAAGGTTGGAAGAAGCTTACGTAATTGAGTTTGCTAATGGCCAAGAAATTAAGGCTAAAAACATAATTAAGGATTGCACTCTAAGTTTAGTCAATAAGAATTTCAGCATAGACCTTATACCGATTGAATTAGGAAGTTTTGACATAGTTATCGGCATGGATTGGCTATCCAAAAATCAAGCTGAGATTGTCTGTTCAGAGAAGACTATCCGGATTCCTCAAGATGGAAAAGATCCAATTGTGATACAAGGAGATAAGTCAGAACGGAAAATTAAGATAGTATCTTGCATGAAGATGCGAAGGTACTTGAAGAAGAATTGCGTTGCATTTCTGGCGCATGTGATTGATGGGAAGGTCAAGAAGAAAAGTATCGAGAATTTCCCTGTAGTTCGGGAGTTTTCTGATGTATTCCTTGAGGATTTACCAGGACTACCCCCGCAAAGACAAGTCGAATTCGGTATCGACTTAATTCCCGGAGCTGCCCCAGTGGCAAAGGCACCATATCGCTTGGCACCATCGGAGATGCAATAAATATCGAATCAACTCCAGGAGTTATTAGACAGGGGATTTATAAGACCAAACTACTCGCCATGGGGTGCACCGGTTTTGTTCGTTAAAAAGAAAGATGGGTCAATGTGAATGTGCATTGATTATAGGAAACTTAATAAGTTGACCATCAAGAACAAATACCCTCTCCCTAGAATTGATGATCTGTTTGACCAACTTCAAGGAGCGGTATATTTTTCTAAGATTGACCTACGAACCGGATACCACCAAGTGAGAGTTCGGGAAGAGGACATTCCCAAAACAGCCTTCAGAATTCGATACGGCCATTACGTATTTCTGGTTATGCCATTCGGGTTAACCAATGCATCGGCTGTCTTCATGGACTTAATGAATAGAGTCTGTAGACCATATCTGGATAAATTTGTAATCGTCTTCATAGACGATATATTAATTTATTCACGTGGCAAGAAGGACCATGAGCAACATTTGAGGATAATTTTGGAGTTACTCTGAAACCAGAAATTATACGCGAAATTTTCTAAATGTGAATTCTGGATCCGTGAAGTACAATTTCTTGGTCATATAGTCAATGAAAAAGGAATTCAGGTAGATCCTAGCAAGGTTGATGCCATTAGGAAATGGGAAGCCCCAAGAACTCCAACAGAAATCCGTCAATTTCTTGGTTTGGCAGGTTATTATCGACGATTTGTCGCAAACTTTTCGAAAATTGCACAACCACTCACAGCCTTAACCTAGAAGGACAAGAAATTTGTTTGGTGTGAGAAACAAGAAGAAGCGTTTGCAATCCTTAAGTAGAAATTGTGCAATGCACCTATTTTATCCTTACTAGAGGGTTCGGAAAACTTTGTGGTCTATTGCGATGCATCGCATCAAGGCTTAGGATGCGTGCTAATGCAAAAAAGACAAGGTCATTGCGTATGCCTCAAGGCAACTTAAAGTGCATGAGAAGAATTATACTACACATGACCTTGAATTGGGGGCGGTAGTATTCGCACTTAAGATTTGGAGGCACTATCTTTACGGCACCAAATGCATCATTTACACTGATCATAAAAGCCTTCAACATATACTAGATCAAAAGATGCTGAACATGAGGCAACGGAGGTGGGTCGAACTGCTCAATGATTATGATTGCAAAATAAAGTATCACCCAGGGAAAGCTAATGTGGTAGCAGACGCCTTAAGTCGTAAAGAAAGGGTGAAACCATCAAGGGCACGAGTCATGGGAATGTTGGTTCAAACCAACCTAAAAATGCAAATTCTTGAAGCACAAGAAGAGTCATTGAAACAGAGAATCTGAAGAACGAAACCTTGCATCACTTAGAAAAGGATTTTGAAATTCAAGAAGATGGGGTGCGTTATTTCAGAAATAAAGTTTGGATACCAAGGAACGACAGKCTTCGGTCAACAATCCTGGAGGAAGCACATCGCTCTAGATACTCTATTCACCCGGGATCTGATAAGATGTACAAAGGGCAAAAAGATTATTATTGGTGGCCAGGAATGAAAAAGGACGTTGCCTTGTATGTAAGTCGATGTTTAACCTGTGCAAGGGTAAAAGCTGAACATCAGAAACCATCTGGTCTTCTTCAGCAACCCGAGATTCCCCAATGAAAGTGGGATCAGATATCCATGGATTTTATTACAAAATTACTTAGAACCAGGAGAGGATATGACTCAATATGGGTCATAGTGGATCGACTTACGAAATCCGCACATTTTCTACCTATTCGAGAAGACTTTAGTACAGAAAGGCTTGCACAATTATATATCAATGAAATCGTATCGCGGCACGGAGTACCTATTTCCATCATATCAGACATAGATAATCGTTTTACTTCACGATTATGGCAATCAGTTCAAAAGGCACTAGGCACAAGGCTGGACTTGAGCACTTCCTATCATCCTCAAACGGATGGGCAAACGGAAAGGACAATCCAAACGCTGGAGGATATGTTACGAGTCTGTGTAATAGATTTTGGGGGCGGTTGGGATACTCATCTGCCATTGGTTGAATTCTCTTACAACAATGGATATCACACTAGTATCCAGTGCGCACCATATGAAGTCCTATATGGGCGTAAGTGCATATCCCCACTCAGCTGGTTGGAGATTGGTGACAGACAGCTAACTAGGCCATACATAATCCAGTAGACAACTGACAAAATCTCAATCATCCAAGAAAGGCTTAAAGCTGCGAGAGATCGTCAGAAGAACTATGCTGATAATCGAAGGAAACCATTGGAATTTCAAGTGGGTGATAGTCTTTTTAAAGGTATCTCCTTGGAAAGGAATTGTACGCTTCGGAAGGAAAGGAAAACTTAGACCAAGGTATATGGGTCCATTTGAAATACTTGAAAGAGTAGGACCGGTTGCATACAAACTAAGTTTACCCCCAGAATTAAGTGCCATCCATGATACTTTCCATGTATCAAACCTTAAGAGGTGTTTAATCAACGAAGCATTGGTTCTACCTTTGGAAGACATCCAAATTAATGAACGGTTACGTTTCATTGAAGAACCGATTGAAATCCTCGACCATAAAGACAAGCAATTGAGGCGTAGCAGAATCCCAATTGTGAAAGTTCATTGGACTTCGAGSCATGGGCCAGAGTTCACGTGGGAAAGAGAAGATTTCATGAAAAACAAATATCCTCATTTGTTTGCAAGCAAGTCTTGATTTGAAGTTGATAAATAAATTTCGGGACGAAAGTTTCTAACATGGGGAGACTGTGACATTCCATCATTTCGGAGTCTCATGTTAGCATTTTATTATAGATCATATATTCAGAAATAATATTTCTTTAGGATCTAGTTTTACTGATTAGAATTTATCTAGATTAGCTCCCAAGTTTTGTTCGAAAGATCACGCCTCGGTGGGAGATGTCACACCCTGCTAAAGCGGAAACACGAGATGTAACAGGCAAGCGAGTCATAGCAACAGTTAGTAAATAACACCATTCCAAGTTGTTCAAAAACAAAACAAGTTTATCGACATAACTGAAATTAGAACTGAATACACTTTTCTCAAAATACTTCAATTTCAGACTTTAATCGATCTTGCCACGAGTATGCTCCCAAAACACAACCAACTTTACTTAAATCCTGAAAAGCATGAAAATAAAACAAGGTCAACTACAAAGAGTTGGTGAGTTCAC
>NW_020200989.1:84200-89055 GCF_001531365.2 Cynara cardunculus var. scolymus
ATCAAGGTTTTTATAAAATAAAAGCCGATATTTTAATATTTACTTTTTAAAAGGAACCTTCCAAAAATCCACCTAATGACATCATCTTAAGTCATCCAAAACAATGATGACAGCCGCCAATTTCTAAAATCAAGAATTTTTTAGTGGGTTTGAGACTCTTCTTAAATACTCTACAGCCTTGAGACACATGCCCCCAAAACCGGTTGCATGCACCAAGAATGACAGCAATGATGGGGAGGGGTCTCAAGCTCATCATTTTCAAGAATTTAAAATCTAGCTTGAGTCATCATCTGCAAACAAACTCCAGAAAAAAAATTCAGATTCCAACGAGTTTTAAAGATAATAAATCTGATTAAAGATGCATGCAAGATCCTATCATACATAAAATATGATCAGACCTCACATGCAAGGATTCTCTCCTACTTTCTTAGAGATTAAAGAACATGGATTACAGATTATCACCCTTTCGAAGACATTTGCAGGTCTTTGATGAACAATCTCCCCTCTTTAATTCCCATAAATTTACTAAAGAATCGAGTAGGTGAAGAGAATGAAAACTTTCAAATTTTTGTGAAGATAGAATAGCTCAAAACATACCTTTTCTTAGAATTTTTAGCAATCCTTAAGAACAGCAGGAAGCTTTAAGGGTTGCGAGGAGATGGAATCGGCTGGAGGATGATTGAGATTAGAGAGAGGTGACAGAATTAGGCTGAGAGTTGGAAATGAGAGTTTTCAAAGAAGAGGGGGGTATTTATATGAAGGCTTTTTATAGATGAAATGGGCTGGCCTCTAAAGGCCCTGGCCCTATAAATTATCATTTTTCTAAATAATAAAAATCCCACTATAATATATTCAAACAAAGCAACTAAATAAAAGATTTTAAAACTCCACCCTTTAATAAATTAATTGGCCAACAAAATGGGACTTTGGAAAATTTTAAATTCTTAAATACAAAACTTAAAATATCAACTTTATTTTATTTGGAGCATTTCAAGACTATTTGGCATTGCACAAGTTAACTTTGTCAGTTACCCGCAGAAACGTGATCTTCCGAATCAATCTTGGGTATTAAGCAAGATGATCTCTAATCATCATAGCTAAATTCTAGCAAGACTTAATTCTCAATAAAGACCCTAAAATAAGGTGCTAACCTGAAATTCTGAAATGACGGATTGTCACAGTCTCCCCAAGCTAGAAAAATTTCGTCCTGAAATTTATGCGTCAAATTCAGATCATGACTTGTTCGAGAATAAGTGGGGATACTGGCTTTTCATGAAATCTTCTCTTTCCCACGTATATTTCGGTCCATGCCTGGAGTTCCAACGAACTTTCACAATTGGAATCTTGCTGCGCCTCAACTGCTTGACTTTACTATCAAGGATTTCGATCGGCTCCTCAACGAAACGTAACTGTTCGTTAATTTGAATGTCTTTCAAGGGTAAGATCATTGTTTCGTCGGCCAAGTACTTCTTAAGGTTTGATACATGAAATGTATCATGGATGGCACTCAACTCTGGGGGTAAACTTAGTAATTAATTCCATTGATATCAGATCCCACTTCCATTGGGGAATCTCTGGTTGCTGGAGTAGACCAGACGGTTTTTGGTGTTTTGTCTTGACCAATGCACAGGTTAAGCACTTACTCACACATAAGGTAATTTCTCTCTTCATGCCAGGCCATCATTAATGATTTCTAAGACCCTTATACATCTTATCTACTCCCTAGTGGATTGGGTATCTTAATCTATGGGCTTCATCCAAAATTATTGATCTAAGATTACCAACCTTAGGTATCCAAACCTTATTTCCCCAAATAATGCACTCCATCTTGCGGAATTCAGATAATCGTTCTGAACACCCTGTCTCAACTTGATATTTGGATAGCTAATCCATACCTACAACTACGTCAAAACTTCCTACTTTGGTTGTAATAAAGTCTATGCTAACGGTCCTTTTTGGCTAAGCTTAAGGTGCAGTTCCCAATTACAACCCTAGTCCTAACTTCCCGACCATTGGCAAACTCAATTGCATAAACTTCCTTTAACTTTTGTGACTTAAAACTAATCTTTGGTCTAAATTCTAGTGACACGAAGCTTCTAACTGCTCCAGAATCAAATAATACAGATGCATAGCGAGTGTTCAGGAGAAACGTACCTGGGACTACGTTTGGGTCTTGCCGGGCTTCTTTTATCCCAATCTCAAATGCTYGACCTCATGCTTGATCTCCTTGATTTCCTTGGTTTACTGGTCGAGTTGGGTTAGCAACTGGCTCTCGGTTGAGCCTTGGGCATGTGTTCCTGATATGATCTGGATTTCCACAATCGAAGCACAATCGTTTCCGGCAATCCTTTGCTGTGTGACCCCCTAGATGGCATCTTTGGCAAATGATGCAATTCCCCTGATGTGGATATTTGCATTTATTACACTTGGTCGTGCTTCCTTGAGTTACTACCTGAGTTTGTGCCCCAAAAATTTTCACCACTCTCCTATTCTTGTCATATTTTCCCCCAAACCTTCGATTCCCCTGTTCCTCCATTTTTCTTTTTTTTTTCCCTTGGCAAATTCTCCTGTTCGGACCGCATTATTCGTGAGCTTGGTGGCAATGTCTATTGCTTCTTGGAGAGTCTTTGGATTTGCCGAGGTAAGGTTTCCTCGAATCTCTGGAGACAATCCCCAAATATATCTTTCTATTCGGACTTCCTTTGGCGTTACTAGATGAGGTACTAAATTCACCAACTCATGGAATCGAGCTGTGTAGGAAGCTATATTTTCTCCTTTCATTTCATGATTCCATAACTCCATTTCTAACTTCTGGAGTTTGCTTCTTGGGAAGTATTCATTCTTTAGCAATATCTTAAATTCTTCCCAGGAGAGTTGGTTAGCCGCTTCTCGGCCTTTGGTTTGTACTAAAGTATTCCACCAGGTAAGTGTCCTTCCTTGCAATAGGCATGCCGCATACTCTAGTTTATTTCCTTCAGTACATTTGCAAATGTGAAGAACATACTCCATGCTCTCGAGCCATGATAATAATCCTACTGCTCCTTCAGTTCCATTGAATTCTTTGGGGTTGCAAAATCTAAAGGTTTTATAAGTGCATTCCCTGGTCGTCCTTGGCTCTAGATTATTTGGCTGGTTAACATTCATGCCAGCAGCCACTTGACTGACTATGCTGGGGAGTGCAGCCAGAAGTTGTTCTGACACGAGTCGTACAATCTCAGGATTTTCTCTCCTTGGCGGCATCTTTTAGGCCTAAACCAGGAGGGAATTTGTCGGTAATATAGCAATGCATGAAAGGGGGTATTCATCACATGGAGAGATATTCAAGCTTTTATGTAACCACATGACTTAAATTTATACACATAAAGGCTTGTCATAATTGAACATTTCTCAAAAGACGCCATGTATTCATAGACGGTTACAACCATGAAAACAACACCTCACATGACTAAGCAAAAGAGTGGGTATTCTATCCCTAAATTCCATCCTAGAATAACATCCATCCTATGGCTATTCCCAATATCAACATCATCATACCACAAACTACCAACCATTCATACAACTTCCCAATTTCCCGCCTGGCTGCAACAGCAGCCTCTCTGTTCCTTATTATACTCTGGTGGTGTGCTTCCATCACATTGGACAAGTTGTTAAGGATGTGGCGATGGTATCCTAGTCGGGTCTGGTGAGTCTGCGTATCAGATGCAATCCTCTGCACCCATTCTCGTTCAGTCGGGCTCATGCTCTGAGCATATGATGCAGGCACTCCAGACACCATTTGAGATAGCCCGTGCCCCTGCTGTGGTCGTGAAGGTCCTCCTCTTACTCTAGAGGAATTATCAAATGTCACTCTCCGAGGCAGTGGAACGCTCTTCCTTGGCGTAACTCTGATCCTTGAGCCATGATAAGTTCGTGGAGGGACATTGGGTACTGGCTCCACTGGGGGTAAGAAAGATGCTTGCGGAGTGGCAGCTGCTTTACTAGATGCCGTTTCTTACTCGTACGGGTCTATTTCTTCATCGCGAGCTGAGTTCCTCCTAGAGTGACCAACCACGTAACCGAATTCATCGGCTGAGTATTCACTAGGATCGGAAGACAACGAAGAGATCTACGACATTAATAATCTTAATTACTAAAATGCACCATCTAACAAATGCTTAGTGATACAATGGGAGCTTCTAAACAATACTTAATAGTGACAATCATGCTGGATCCTCTGAACAATACCTCTGGTTACACTACCAGAGTTTCTAATCGTGAGACCAGAGCCTCTGGTTGCACTAAAGTCCTTAGAGTAGGATTTCTTATCCATCGGTTCTCTGACAACTCATTGAAATTCCAATTGTCCTCTGTTGGTTCACATATGAACTTAGAATAATTATAGATTTTTCGTCCATCAATCCTCTGGTTCCTCATTGGGCACTTAACAGAGCTTCTGGTTACAAGACCAGAGCCTCTGGTTCAACTCCTACACTTAGAAAAATACTAAGCAATCCATCCATCGATCCACTGGTTCCTCATAGGGCGCTTACCAGAGCTTCTGGTTACAAGACCAGAGCCTCTGGTTCAACTTCTACACTTAGAAAAATACTAAGCAATCTGTCCATCAATCCTCTTGTTCCTCATAGGGCACTTACCAGAGCTTCTGGTTCAACTTCTACACTTAGAAAAATACTAAGCAATCCGTCCATCGATCCTCTGGTTCCTCATTGGGCACTTACCAGAGCTTCTGGTCACAAGACCAGAGCCTCTGGTTCAACTTTTACACTTAGAAAAATACTAAGCAATCCGTCCATCGATCCTCTGGTTCCTCATTGGGCACTTACCAGAGCTTCTGGTTACAAGACCAGAGCCTCTG
>NW_020200989.1:90350-91789 GCF_001531365.2 Cynara cardunculus var. scolymus
TCCATCGATCCTCTGGTTCTTATGCTTGCCCTTACCAGAGCTTCTGGTTGCGAGACCAGAGCCTCTGGTTCAATATCTATACTTAGAGAAATACTAATCCATCGATCCTCTGGTTCTTATGCTTGCCCTTACCAGAGCTTCTGGTTGCGAGACCAGAGCCTCTNTTCAATATCTATACTTAGAGAAATACTAATCCATCGATCCTCTGGTTCTTATGCTTGCCCTTACCAGAGCTTCTGGTTGCGAGACCAGAGCCTCTTGTTCAACATCTATACTTAGAAAAAATACTAAGCAGCCTATCCATCGGTCCTCTGGTTCCTCATAATGCACTTACCAGAGCTTCTGGTTACAAGACCAGAGCCTCTGGTTCCTCATAATGCACTTACCAGAGCTTCTGGTTACAAGACCAATGCCTCTGGTTCAACATCTATCCTTAGAGAAATACTAAGTAACTAGTCCATCGATCCTCTGGTTCTTATGCTTGCCCTTACCAGAGCTTCTGGTTGCGAGACCAGAGCCTCTGGTTCAACATCTATACTTAAAAAAAATACTAAGCAGCCTATCCAATGGTCCTCTGGTTCCTCATACACTTACCAGAGCTTCTGGTTACAAGACAAGAGCCTCTGGTTTAACATCTATCCTTTGAGAAATACTAAGTAACTCGTCCATCGATCCTCTGGTTCTTATGCTTGCCCTTACCAGAGCTTCTGGTTGTGAGACCAGAGCCTCTGGTTCAACATCTATACTTAAAAAAAAAAATACTAAGCAGCCTATCCATCGGTCCTCTAGTTCCTCATAATGCACTTACTAGAGCTTCTGGTTACAAGACCAGAGCCTCTGGTTCAACATATATCCTTAGAGAAATACTAAGTAACTCGTCCATCGCTCCTCTGGTTCTTATGCTTGCCCTTACCAGAGCTTCTGGTTGCGAGACCAGAGCCTTTGGTTCAACATCTATACTTAAAAAAAATACTAAGCAGCCTATCCATCGGTCCGTTGGTTCCTCATAATGCACTTACCAGAGCTTCTGGTTACAAGACCAGAGCCTCTGGTCCTACATTGACAATTAACAAAATTAAGGGATTTACTTTCCATCGCCTCTGGTCCTCTTGACCAGCGCCTCTGGTCCTACATGGACACTTAACAAAATTAAGGGATTTACTTTCCATCGCCTCTGGTCCTCTTGACCAGCGCCTCGGTCCTACAAGGACACTTAACAAAATTAAAGGATTTACTTTCCATCGCCTCTNGGACACTTAACAAAATTAAAGGATTTACTTTCCATCGCCTCTGGTCCTCTTGACCAGCGCCTCTGGTCCTACACGGACACTTCACAAAATTAAGGGATTTACTTTCATCGCCTCTGGTCCACTTGACCAGCGCCTCTGGTCCTACACGGACACTTAACAAAATTAAGGGATTTACTTTCCATCGCCTCT
>NW_020200989.1:91880-92385 GCF_001531365.2 Cynara cardunculus var. scolymus
CTTGACCAGCGCCTCTGGTCCTACACGGACACTTAACAAAATTAAGGGATTTACTTTCCATCGCCTCTAGTCCTCTTGACCAGCGCCTCTGGTCCAACACGGACACTTAACAAAATTAAGGGATTTCTACCCTTCGCCTCTTGTCTTCCTAGGCAAAGGATATTCATAAAAGTGCAACAAAACTCATGCTTTTCATAACAATTTCTTTTGCTGGAGCATACCTTTGGTTCGACCGATTAAGTGTTTCTTATTACACGTAAACTAAGCACAGGTGATCAGGCTCTGTTTAAGCGACATGTAACAATATAACCCGCTTTAAAATCATATGATTTCAAATTTCTTGAAAATATTTGGAAATATTTTTGTTATAGTCGATAGTTTTTAAAGAAAACCAGCGTTCTCTATAACTGAGGCTCTGATACCAAATCTGTCACACCCCGCTAAAGCGGAAACACGAAATGTAACAGGCAAGCGAGTCATAGCAACAGTTAATAAATAACACCAT
>NW_020200990.1:0-6045 GCF_001531365.2 Cynara cardunculus var. scolymus
ATGCTATCACGTAATCATTTAATCAAATAATCACATATTATTTACCTTGGTTGATAACTAGGATCCGGTTATCACAATTATTGACCATTGGAATTTTCTTAGTCCCAAAATGTCTAGTATTGTTATTTGAATGAACCTTGTTATATCTCTCAACCACTTGCAGTAGATTGATGAGTTTGTCTAAAGGTTATATTCCAATTTGTATTGGTTCATTAATATTTACTGATTTATGAAAGATGAAAATAATGTTATACATCATGCCATCTTTTTTRAGTTGCTTGTCACAGAGATTGAGACGCTTTTTGAGACAACATTTCTTTGTTGAAAATCGATTACCTTTTTGTAGTCGAGTAAGTGGATCTCATTCCACTGTATAATTAGTTTAGAAAGTACATGTTCATGAATATTTTTGATTCTCCCTTTTCAAGACATCCCCCAAATTTGGGGGAATCTAGTTAATGATATAACATATGAAGGTTGTGACTGATATGCAGTCTCAAAAGTCTCAAAGTATTTACTTGTACCTTAACAATTGATTTTTAGGGTCAATAGATTTTGATGGGCTTTAGGTATATTATCGTACTTTTCCAACAAAAGTAATCTTTTCATTGGGTATTCATCTATGGTACTCAAGTTCTTTTGAGTTTAGAACATCGAATCCCGGATGAATTATTTCAACCATTTATGTAAATAAGATAATATTTGAACTTTTTTTGTTCATAAGAAGAAAAACTATGATGCACGTGAAATTTGATTATCATAACAATATTGGATTTTTGTATGCGTACATTTTGTTGATAATACTTTACCAATATTTCAATTTGCCAGAGAAATCACTCAATCTCTTGGATTTCCAGGTAGTAGGGGAATCACATGGATTTCTTAAGTCTCTACAAACCTTAGGGTTATTTATACCCGTTTTAACAAAATTCTTTTGATATTTTACAATTTATTTAATTTTGAAGATAACTTTATTAATTATAGAGTTTTTGGCATGAGGTCGAAAATAATATGAGTTTGGTATATGAAGCCAACTTTAATGTTTTAATAYATTAATAATTTTTTAAGAGATTTTGCCATTAGACAAATAAATATTGGTTTTGATATAAAGTTAAATTCAACCTTTTAACATCTTAATAGTATTTTTGGAGCTTTTGGCAAGAATCCAAAAGGTTCAATGATTGAAAATGTAATTTCCAAAATTAATCAACAAACTAGAAATTATAATACAATAAACATTTGAATAAGATATGAATAAATAAATTCAAAAACTAATCCATGATTAAATTTAATAAAAATAATCAYATACTCAGATAATCTCATTCAAATATAATTATCTACCCATAGTTCTAGATTTACCTATCAAATACATTAATGTAAGCATGATAATATATATGATTTTAAAGAACAAGAAATCTTCATTAAAAATACATATGTGTCATAAAGAAAAAATATTACGGATAACATCTAAAGTAATTGTGAAATCTCAAAATATAAATTTTGAGAAGCGTATTTATTTTTTATTTTTTGAAATATTAATAATGTAAGAAAATAAATTATTTATTTATAAGATATGGATGATTTATAAATAATATAAATATAAATTATATAAATAATAAATAAATAAATATTTGAATAAATCAGTTAAAATCGTAAAATAACTAATTACTATGTATAAATTGAAATTAAATATAWGAGTAAATAAATGAACTAAATAGGCTTAATATGATATTAAGCGACTACATATTAAGAATTAAGAATACAATAATATATCAAAATTTATGAAACATAACCCAATAAACTTACTTGAATTAGCAGTGGCTGGTGGTTGTGATAGCATTAAGCACAACTAAAAGGCTAGTGACCAACAACAATCGACACGATAACATACAAACATACATGATGATAACATGTTATAAAGTAACTAAAATAAAACAATAATAGAATAAAGAGAATGAAATCAATAAATCTCATTAATCATAAATCATTTATATAGAGATGAGTTATAAGTAGATAATTACGAGAACTATCAGTTCCAATCTATTTTTAATATATTTATCTCTATATCTATCGTCATATCCTTTAGACGATGACATATTTATTCTACAACAACAATAAGTTTTTTATATGACAATTTTGTAAAATTACAGTTTTTATATGACGTCTTTTTCGGATTTGTATATAACAAAAAATGTCATATAAAATAAATTAATTGGACACTTTACTTTTTAAAATGTTCTAAAAGATGTGTAAAAACATTTTATAAACTTATTGTAACATATTTATATAAAACTTATGTTTGTTTGGTATAACTTAATTACTTTCTATTAATAAAATTACATATATTTGTTTGATAAAAATAGTCTAAAAATAGATAATTGTTTATAATTTTCATCTCTAATGAAAAAAGAATTAAAATACTTTTATATGAGGGATACTCAACGGCTTGTCCTTAAATCATGTTAGTGACAGAAATTGAACTCATTAAAAAATTAAAATTATGATGAGCAAAATGATATATATATATATATATATAAACTAATTGTATTAAAAAACTTAATTATTTTCTCATAAACAATAATCAATAATATAGTTTTTTTAAATACATATAGTTTATCATATAAAAAAGACTAAAAGATCAAAAAAATTCATGAATTTTTTTAAACCGTGAAAACCTTCGATTTTTTTATTCTTTTATTTTAGTGAAAAAAATTTCATGATTTTTTTAATATGATGAAATTGTTTCAAATAATTCATTTTGAAATAATCATGGGCATTATCATCTTCACTCTACTAGTTTTAGTAAATAAATTTCATCAAAATGAGAAATACATGAAACAATTTAGCGGGTGTTTGAGATTGCTTATAAAAACAATTTTTTGACTTATTCCGGTGTGATGTCGGTAATAAACACTTTTGAGTGTTTGGATAAACAACTATACAGGTGCCAAACCGGTAATAAGGAGTTTTCGAATAAGTTAAACCCTTCTGACTTGTAACAAATTGATAAGTACTTTTATAGAAAAGCATAAGTTGTTTTCAAATAAGCAGTCTCAAACACCCCCTTAGTTTTTACATAAAAACAAAAATATATGAAACATTTTTAAGAAATGAATTATCTGAAATACTTTCATCTTATTAAACAATTTCATGAAAAAGTTTCACTAAATTAAACAATGAAATCAACAGTTTTCACAATTTGTACAAATAACTTAGTCTGCCTTTTATCCCTCCCCTATATATATATATATATTAGAAGAGTACTGTAATAACCAAAAAAAAAAAAGGAAAGGAATTGTTAGTCGTTAATATTCAAGGACTTATAGTGTAAAGCGATCAAAGTGAAGAGTTTAGACCCTAAAATTGAATGCAATTTAATGACAGGAAACTCAATGGTCATGAAACCTACRACMATTTATTATGGCTTATYGTTTCAWATTCCGTGAAAYCGCCGATGGGGCTTAGTATAAAATGGGAGTTTGTAGCTTTATGTGTAGTTTGAGGGTTAAGAAGGAGAACTATTGTGAGAAAAGGCGACGGTGGACGCTGTAATGAGAGTTGACAGTGCTCTACATCGTAGCTAGTTTGGCACCAATCGGGGAGACGTTAGCCACTTTAAATATCGGTTTGGGCTACACCATATATGGTGAGTTACACGTGATTTATTTTTAAAATGGTTGCATGCCTTATTATCCAAAAGTTGTTTGAAATTTCTCGAGATTTTTGATATATTGTATATGTGTGAAAAGTTCGATATTTTTATAATATGTGTTTTGAGTATTTTTGTGTCAATGAGGATGTACTATGATATGATTTTATAAAGACGAGCATGCTTTGTGAGCTTGTCTAAGCCGTAAGTGCGGACATGCTGTGTGAGTTCGCCAGTTAATGCTGTGTGGGGTAGACATCTCCCATGACGCCGTTGCTTTGTGACGTAGACACGCACTATAATATTTTTATTTTGTGAAAAATATTGTTCTCATCAAGGCATGCTAATTTATGAAGCTTCGTGAAAATTGTTCATTGTAAAAGTTGTTKTTCGTGCATGAAAACCGTGGATTCACTGGGCCTAAGGCTCACTCAAAACTCTTTTAAAACTTTTTTACCTAGGCGGCTTTTGAGTGGAAAGAAAAGTGCAATAAAGAGAGATAAGGATTAACATCAAAGAAGGATATGTGCAAAGCAAGACATTGTTATATAGAGCAAAGTTATGCTCCTCAAGATTGTAATTTAGATGGTGATATAATTTGTAAGATTATATATTTTATATCCGTTGCAATGTAAGTGTTTGATCTTGGGATACTAATTTTGTTATATTTAAGTATTCGAAATTTTGGGAAGTTACAAGTGGTATCAGAGCAAAGTTTAAGTGAATTAGGTTACTGAAACCTAAACTTAAACTAAGGATGGAAGATTTTATTATTGATAGATGTGTAACTAAAGATAGATTTATAGTGATGAGAGTGGTGATTTAAGTTAATTTGGGATTAGTCTTAAACCAAATTAAAGCAAAGAAGTCGTTAGATGGTTTAATATCCTTGGATATAATGACATTGATAGAGAAGTATTTATGCAAAACACAAGGTAAGATGAGATAAAATAAATGTAGAGTGGTGTTGGTGGATAAAGTTTTGGTGACAAACTCCCACTGATTTGCTTTAGTGGGGACATAATATGTTTAGCTTTGAGAATAATATGAACTCAAAGTATTGATGATATAGTGAGTTGATTCATCATTTATTTGCTTAGGCAAATTTCGAGAACGAAATTTTGTTAAGGGGGAAAGTTTGTAATAACAAAAAAAAAGGAAAGGAATTGTTAGTCGTTAAATTTCAAGGACTTATAGTGTAAAGCGATCAAAGTGAAGGGTTTAGACCCTWAAATTGAATGCACTTTAATGAAAGGAAACTCAATGATCATGAAACCTATGACCATTTATTATGGCTTATCGTTTCATATTCCGTGAAACCGCCGATGGGGCTTAGTATAAAATGGGAGTTTGTAGCTTTATGTGTAGTTTGAGGGTTANCGCCGATGGGGCTTAGTATAAAATGGGAGTTTGTAGCTTTATGTGTAGTTTGAGGGTTAAGAAGGAGAACTATTGTGAGAAAAGGCGACGGTGGATGCTGTAATGAGAGTTGACGGTGCTCTACATCGTAGCTAGTTTGGCACCAATCGTGGAGACGCTAGCCACTTCAAAGATCGGTTTGGGCTACACCATATATGGTGAGTTACATGTGATTTATTTTTAAAATGGTTGCATGCCTTATTATTCAAAAGTTGTTTGAAGTTTCTCGAGATTTTTGATATGTTGTATATGAGTGAAAAGTTCGACATTTTTATAATATGTATTTTGAGTATTTTTTTGTCAATGGGGATGTACTACGATATGATTTGGTAAGGACGTGCATGCTTTGTGAGCTTGTCTAAGCCGTAAGTGCGGACATGCTGTGTGAGTTCGCTAGGTAATGCTGTGTGAGGTAGACATCTCCCATGACGCCGGTGCTTTGTGACGTAGACACGCACTATAATATCTTTATTTTGTGAAAAATATTGTTCTCATCAAGGTATGCTAATTTATGAAGTTTCGTGAAAATTGTTCATTGTAAAAGTTGTTGTTCGTGCATGAAAACCGTGGATTCACTGGGCCTAAGACTCACCCAAAACTCTTTTAAAACTTTTTTACCCAGGCGGCTTTTGAGTGGAAAGAAAAGTGCAATAAAGAGAGATAAGAATTAACTTCAAAGAAGGATATGTGCAGATCAAGACATTGTTATATAGAGCAAAGTTATGCTCCTCAAGATTGTAATTTAGATGGTGATATAATTTGTAATATTATATATTTTATATCCGCTGCAATGTAAGTGTTTGATCTTGGGATACTAATTTTGTTATATTTAAGTATTCGAAATTTTGGGATGTTACAAGTACTCGTGCAATGCAGCGAGACACATCTCAATTTTAATGTTCTATTTTATTATTTGTCTCTGTCGATGTTATAATACGATTTTATTTGTTTTTAAGAAAGCATTAATGATTTTATTT
>NW_020200990.1:6127-8825 GCF_001531365.2 Cynara cardunculus var. scolymus
TATTTGATTATGTTTATCTGCAATTAGTTACACAAATTCATATATGGAGCTTTAATAAGTTGTACTTACGCACAATCTACTTGTAATCTTGAGTTTTAAGTAATATGCATTAATAAACAATACTTTACGTAAAAAAAAGTGGGTTTTAAGAGTTTTTGTCGAATGCTTTATAATATAGTATATCTATATAGGGGCAGGTTCAAATGTTAACCAAAGTTTTTGTGTTAACTTTGTTAACCGATCTTGGCCATTCAATCTTTCAATAAACGGTTGTGATTAATCATGATAAAAATTTATTTTTTAAAATTTAAAATTTCATAAAGATAAGTAAACAAAGTTGAAAAGGGTATTTAGGTAAAAAAAAATTATGTAACTCCCATATCATTAATTGGAGTTACAAAATCAATTTTTTTTATGATTTTTGTTAATGTAAGAACCATATGAACACAACTATACATATATGACCATTGTGTCAAATACAAACAAAAAATTGACATATATATGAACTTAGACTGCATAGCATTTATTAACACAATATGAACATAATAAGAATAACTGCTATATGAGATGAAATAAATAAAAAAACAGGTATGAACATGATATGAACAACTTGTGAACAATAGTTCATTCATTATAAACACATTCAGGAGCGATTCTTTGTCAATTGGAGTTTTATACATGCATTGCATCCACACCGTTTAAGGGTCACCCCTTGTTCATATATGTTTCTGGTCTTATGTGGTTGTTCACCCCTTGTTCATATCGTATTCACCCCTTGTTCATATCGTATTCACCCCTTGTTCATATCATATAAAATATATGAACACATAACCCCGACGCTGTGAATACCGGGTACAAACACTTACACATATATAAAGATTTGGTATCAAGTTTAAAAAATAACACTTGTATTCATATGATAGAAGTAACATGAACACAATGGTTTCATGATTCATAAAAGTCGGTAATATGATAATATGAAAATGGGTCGTGCATGTACTTCCATTTAAACATGTGAATTAGGTATGTATTAATAATTAAAGAAAAAAGTTATCAACGCAATATGAACTACAAAAAAAAAAAAACACATCGTAAGGAACATAATTTCGATTAAAACGAATCTAATAAAAATAAAAATCTATTACCAAGACATTCGCTTTAGTTAATTTCTTCACTTCCCGACCTCGAACTCCGATTGTCATCATAAACCATTTTAATCTTCTCACTGTTGTTGATTTTATTTCCATTGCGTTTATCCATATTAGCTTGATCGATACCGAAAATTCTTACTACCGTGTTTCTTATACGAATTAAAAACTCATAATACAATGAACATGGAAGATCAAGATTAAAAAAAATATTAATATTATAAATGCATATTTTTGGGATTTGATGGTTTGTAACTCTCCATTAGTTGTTTGGGAGTTACATATCAAATTAATTTACTGAAATACCCTAGTAATTAGAATGTGAACAAAACATAAACCTACAAGAAGAATGAAATTTGATTGGTTGAGATGGTTTTCAAAGTTAACACAAAATTGTTGGTTACATTTGATCTTCCCTCTCTCTCTCTCTCTCTCTCTATATATATATATATATATATATAGAGAGAGAGAGAGAGAGAGAGAGACGTTCAAATGAAAATCGTACAAAATTCTTAGAAACCGTGTAAACTAATTTCGACCAATAGGGAAATTCCATTTTTTTCTAATTAAATTTAATCATTTAGGGTATATTGGTCATTTGCATTGTTTTCTATTAAATATGGAAGTTATTAATAAATCTTAATTAAGGTAACATAATAAAGGAAATTCTATAAATGATAACATTTAAATATTTAATTAAATTATAATATTAAAAATTGGATTTTGTTATATTATGTGTCGATTTATTATTGCCAAGATTCATGAAAATCGTAAGTTATTAGATTAATAAATCTATGAAATCAGTAATAGAATAAAAAAAATATTCATGAAACCGGTTTCATACATGGTGAAATTGGTGTGCATGGAGTAAGTAAAAATAATTATGGAGTGGATGCATGATGAAACCGGTTTCATACATGGTGAAATTGGTGCATGGAGTAAGTGAAAATGATTATTGAATGGGTGCATGATGAAACCGGTTTCATACATGGTGAAATTGGTGCATGGAGTAAGTGAAAATGATTATGGAATGGGTGTATGATGAAACCGGTTTCATATATGGTGAAATTGGTGCATGAAGTAAGTGAAAATGATTATGAAATGGGTGCATGATGAAATGGGTACAACATGAAATGGGTGCATGATGATATGGGTGCGTGAAGGAAGTGAAACCATTTCAGAGAAGATAAGAAAAAACAGTTTCATGTTACAAGTGAACAAGTTTCATCAGGATTACAATTGAACCAGTTTCATGTTAACAAGTAACAGTTGAATATCTTTGTAAAGTAAYAATCTCATTGGACAAGTGAWACAGTTTCATAGTAACATTTCWATARCTCTRTAAGTAACCATATACTCCYTTGTGAAAMAGTTTCATAGTAACATTTCAATAGCTTTGTAAGTAATCATTTTAAATTGATTATAGTGTGTTTTATTTTTATTATTGATCTATTTTAATGATGGATGTAATTTTATTTATAATATTTGAACATAAAATTAATATATTATTTTACAAATGATTTTGTTTCATTAATATTACGATATACATG